>NW_027203316.1:0-86928 GCF_024711535.1 Dipodomys merriami
GGTAAGGGTGAGGGTTAGAGTTAGGGTGAGGTATAGTGTTACGGTGAGGGTTAGGGTGAGGGTTAGATTGAGGATTAGTGTTAGGGTTAGTGTGAGGTTTAGGGTTAGGATGAGGGTTAGATTTAGAGTTAGGGTGAGATTTAGGGTTAGGGTGATGGGTAGTGTTAGTGTGAGTGTTAATGTTAGCTTTAGGGTGAGTGTTAGGGTGAGGGTAAGTTTTAGGGTGAGGGTTAGGGTTAGGGTGAGGGTCCTGGTTAGGGTAAGGGTTAGGGTTAGGGTTAATGTTAGGGTTAGGGTTAGAGTTAGGGTTCGGGTGAGAGATAGGGTTGGGGTTAAGTTTAGGGATAGGGTGAGGGTTAATGTTAGGATTACCTTGAAGGTGAGGGTTAGGGTTAGGTTGAGGGTTAGGGTTAGTATTAGGGTGAGGGTGAGGGTGAGGTTTAGGGTTAGTGTTAGAGTGAGGGTTAGGATGTGGATTAGGATTAGGGTTAGGGTGAGGTCTAGGGTGAGGTTGAGGTTTAAGGTAAGGGTTAGGATGAGGTTTAGGGTTAGGGTTAGGATTAGGGTTAGGGTTAGGTTGTGGGTGAGATTTAGGGTTAGAGTTAGTTTTAGTGTTCTGCTTAGTTTTGGGTGAGGGTTATGGTTAGGTTTAGGCTTAGGCTGAGGCATAGGATTAGGCCAGGCATGAGGGTTCGGGTTAGGGTTCGGGTTTGGGTGAGGGTTAGGGTTAGGGTTAGGGTGAGTGTTAGGATGTGGTTCAGGATTAGAATTAGGATTAGGGTGAGGGCTAGGCTGAGGGTTAGGGTGAGGGTTAGGGTTAGGGTTAGGGTTAGGGTTAGGGTAAGAGTGAGGGTGAGTGTGAGGATTAGGGTTAGGTTTAGGGTTAGGCTTAATGTTAGGGTGAGGGTTAGGGTTAGGGCAAGGCTGAGGATTAGCGTAAGGTTTAGGGTTAGGTTTAGGGTTAAGGTTTGGGTTAGTTTTAGTGTTACTGTGAGGTTTACAATTAGGGTTAGGTTTAGGCTTAGGGTTATGCTAAGGATGAGGGTGGGGGTGAGGTTTAGAGTTAGGGTTAGGCTTCAGCTTAGGGTTAGGGTTATTGTTAGGTTTAGGGTTAGATTTAGCGTGAGTGTGAGGGTTTGGGTGAGGGTTAGGGTGTGGGCTAGAGTGAGGGTGAGTTTTAGGGTTAGGGTTCGGGTGAGATTTAGGCTTAGGGTAAGGGTGAGGGTTAGGGTGAGGGTGAGGATTAGGCTTAGGGTTGGGATTAGGATTAGGGTAAGGATTAGGATGTGTGTGAGGGTTAGGGTTATGGTTAGGGTTATGTAGGCTTAGGGTTAGGGTTAGGCTGAGCGTGAGGTTGAGGGTGAGGTTTAGGTTTAGGGTTAGGTTGAGGTTTAGTGTTAGGGTTAGGGTTAGAGTTAGGGTTAGGGTGAGGTTGAGGTTTAAGGGTGGAGTTTGTGTTACGGTGATGTTTAGGGTTAGGGTCAGGGTTAAGGTGGGGGGGACGGTAAGGGTAAAGTTAAGGGTTAGTTTGAGGGTGAGGGTTACGTTAAGGGTGAGGGTTAGGGTTAGGGTAAGGGTTAGGTTTAGGTTTAGGGTGAGGGTGAGGGTTAGATTGAGGATTAGTGTTAGGTTTAGTGTGAGGTTTAGGGTGAGGTTGAGGGTTAGGGTTAGGGTGAGGGCTAGGGTGAGGGTGAGGGTTAGGGTCAATGTTAGAGTGAGGTTTAGGGTTAGGGTGATTGTTAGGGTTAGGGTGATTGTGTGATGGTTAAGTGTTAGGGTTAGGGTTAGTGTTAGCCTGAGGGTAAGTGTTAGGGTGAGAGTTAGGTTTAGGGTGAGGGTAATGGTTAGGGTGAGTTAGAGGGTTAGGTTTAGTGTTCGGTTGAGGTTGAGGCATAGGGCTAAGTTTAGGTTTAGGGTCAGGGTGAGGTTTAGTGTTAGACTTAGGGTTAGGGTGAGACTGAGGATGAGGGTTAGAGTTAGGATTAATGTTAGGGTTAGGCTTAAGGAGAGGGGTAGATTGATTGTGAGGGTTAGGATTAGGGTTAGGAGTAGGATTAGGGTTTGGGTTAGGGTGAGTGTGAAGTTTAGGGTGAGGGTTAGGTTTAGGCTTAGGTAGAGGGTAAAGATTAGGGTTAGGGTTAGGGTGAGGGTGAGTGTGAGGGTTATTGTTAGGATTAGGGTGAGGGTGAGGTCAGGGTTAGGGTTTGGTTAGGGTGAGGGTGAGGCTGAGGATTAGGGTGAGGTTTACAGTAAGGTTTAGGCTTAGGCTTCAGGTTTGGCTGAGCGTGAGGTTGAGGGTGAGGGTTAGGGTTAGGGTGATGTTTAGGTTTACGGTTAGGGTGATGGTTAGGATGAAGTTTAGTGTTAGGGTGAGGATGATGGTAAGGGTAAAGTGACCTATAGACTGAGGGTGAGGGTTATGTTTAGGTTTAGCGTTAGGGTTATTGTTAGGGTGAGGGTTAGATTGAGGATTAGGTTTGGGGTTAGGTTTAGTGTTAGGGTTAGGGTTAGGGTGAGGGTTAGGGTTAGGGCTAGGCTTAGGCTTAGGCAGAACATGATGATGCGGGTTATGATTATGGTTAGGGTGAGGGTTATGATTTGTTTTAGGATGAAGGTTAGGATGAGGTTTAGGGTTAGGGTTAGGGTTAGGGTGAGGGCTAGGGTGAGGCTTAGGTTGAGGGTTAGGGTTAGGGATAGGGTTACATTTAGGATTAGGGTTAGGGTGAGGGTGAGTGTGAGGGTTAGGTTAGGTTTAGGGTTAGGCTTAGGGTTAGGGTGAGGGTAAGGGTTAGGTTTTGGGTTAGGGTGAGGGTGAGTTGAGCCTGAGGATTAGGGTTAGGTTTAGGGTCAGGGTTAGGGCTAATGTAAGGGTGAGTGTGAGGGTTAGGTTTAGCATTAGGGTTAGATTTAGGATTATGGTGAAGATTAGGGTTAATGTTACGGTTAGGCTTTGGCTTAGGGACAGGCTGAGGTTGAGGGTGGGGGTGAGGATTAGGGTTAGGGTTATTGTTAGGGTTATGTTTGCGGTGAGGGTGAGGCTGAGGGTGAGGGTTATGGTTATGGTTAGGGTAAGGGTTAGGGTTAAGGTTAGGTTTAGGGTTAGAGTTACTTTCAGGTTGAGGGTGAGGGTGAGGGTTAGGGTTAAGTTGAGGTTTAGGTTGAAGTTTAGGTTTAGGGTTAGGGTTAGTGTGAGGTTAGGGTTATAGTTAGTGTTAGGGTGAGGGTTAGGGTGAGGGTTATTGATAGGGTTAGTGTTAGAGTTAGGGTTAGTGTGAGGGTTAGGGTGAGGCTGAGGGTTATGCTTAGGGTTAGGATTAGGATTAGGGTTAATGTTAGGGTGAGTGTGAGGGTTAGGGTTAGGATTAGGTTTAGGTTCTGGGTTAGGGTTAGATTTAGGGTTAGTGTGAGAGTGAGGTTTAGAGTTAGAATTAATGTTAGTGTTAGGGTTAGTTTTACGGTTAGTGTTAGGTTTAGGCTTAGGCTTAGGACTATCATGAGGGTGAGGTTTAGGGTTAGGGTTAGGGTGAGTGTTAGGATGAGGTTTAGAGTTAGGATTAGGGTTAGGTTGAGGGCTAGGGTGAGGCTTAGTGTGAGGGTTAGGGTTAGGGGTAGGGTTAGGTTTAGGATTAGGGTTAGAGTGAGGGTGAGTGTGAGGGTTTGGTTTAGGGTTAGGGTTAGGGTTTGGGTCAGCGTTAGGGTTTGGTTAGGGTTAGGATGAGGCTGAGGATTAGGTTTAGGTTTAGGGTTAGGGTTAGGGTTAGGGTTATGTTGAGGGTTAGGGTTAGGTTTAGGGTTAGGCTGAGGGTGAGGTTGGGGGTGAGGATTAGGGATAGGGTTATTGTTAGTGTTATGGTTAGGGTTAGAGTTACGGTGAGGTTGAGGCTGAGGGTGAGGGTTATGTTAGGTTAGGGTTAGGGTTAGGGTTAGGGTTAGTGTTATTGTTAGGGTTAGGGTTAGAGTTATTGTGAGTTTGAGGGTGAGGGTGAGGGTTACGGATAGGGTGAGGTTTAGGTTAAGGTTTAGCTTTAGGTTTAGGGTTAGGGTTAGGGTGAGGGTAAGGTTTAGGATTAGGGTTAGGGTGAGGTTTATGCTTAGGGTGAGGATTAGGGTTAGAGTGAGGGTGAGGTTTAGGGTTAGAGTTAGGGTTAGAGGGAGGGTTGGGGTGAGGTTTAGGGTTAGGATTAGTGTTAGGGTTAGGGTGAGGGTGAGGGTTAGGTTGAGGTTTAGGGATAGGGTTAGGTTTAGGTTTAGGTTAGGGTGAGGGTGAGGTTTAGGGTTAGGTTTAGGTTTAGGGGGAGGTTTAGTTCAATGGTTAGGGTTAATGTTAATGTTAGGGTTAAGGTTAGCTTGAGGGTTAGGTTGAGGTTTAGGGTTAGGGTTAGGGTTAGGGTTAGGATTAGGGTTAGGGTGAGGGTGAGTGTGAGGTTTAGGTTTAGGCTTAGGCTTAGGCTTTGCCTTAGGCTGAGGGTGAGGCTGGGGGTGAGGATTAGGGTTAAGTTGATGGTTATTCTTAGGGTTAGTGTAATTTTAGGGTTAGGGTTAGAGTAATGGTGAGGGTGAGGTTGAGGTTGAGGGTTAGGGTTAGGGTTAGGGTGGGGTTTAGGGTTAGGGTTAGGGTTAGGGGTAGGGTGATGGTGAGGTTTAGGGTTAGATATAGGGTTGGGGGAGGGTTAGTTTTAAGGTTAGGGTTAGTGTTAGGGTGAGGGTAAGTGTTAAGGTGAGGATTTGGGTTAAGTTGAGGGTTATGGATAGGGTGACGGTTTGGGTAAGGGTTAGAGTTATTGTTTGGGTTAGAGTTAGGGTTACTGTTAAGGTGAGGGTGAGAGTGAGGCTTAGGTTTGGGGTAAGGATGAGGTTTCTTTTTATGGTTAGGGTTAGAGTTAGGGTCAGGGTGAGAGTGAGGTTTAGGCTTAGAATTAGTGTTAGTGGTATGGTTAGGGTTAGGGTGAGGTTTAGGGTTAGGGTTAGGGTGAGGTTGAGGGTTAGATTGAGGATTCGTGTTAGGGTTAGTGTGAGGTTTAGGGTGAGGATTAGAGTTAGGGTTAGGGTGAGGGTTAGTGTTAGGGTTAGGGGTAGTGTTAGGTTGAGGGTTAGGTTTACCGTGAGTATTACGGTTATGGTTAGGGTGAGTGTTAGGGTTAGGGTTAGGGTTATTGTTACTGTAAGGGCTAGGGTTATGTTTACGGTGAGGGTAAGGGTGTGGGTTAGGTTTGGGGTTAGAATAAGGTTTAGGTTTAGGATTAGGGTTAGAGTTAGGGTTAGGTTGAGGGTGAGGTTTAGGGTTAGAGTTAGGGTTAGTGTTAGGTTTAGGGTTAGGGTGAGGTTTGGGCTTAGGGTTAGGCTTAGGCTTAAGCTTAGGCTTAGGCAGAGCATGAGGGTGAGGGTTAGGGTTAGGGTGAGGGTTAGGTTTAGGATTAGGATGAGTTTTAGTTTTAGGATTAGGGTTAGGGTGAGGGCTAGGGTGTGGCTTAGGGTGAGGGTTAGGGTTTGGGATAAGGTTAGGTTTAGGATTAGGTTTAGGGTGAGGGTGAGTGTGAGCATTAGGTTTAGGGTTAGTGTTAGGTTTAGGGTTACGGTTTGGGATAGAGTGAGGCTGAGGCTGAGGATTAGGGTTAGGTTTAGGGTTAGGTTTAGGTTTAGGGTTAGGGTTAGGTTTAGGGTTACAATGAGGGTTAGGGTTAGGACTAGGGTTAGGATTAGGGTTAGGATGAGGGTGAGGGTGGCGGTGAGCATTAGGGTTAGGGTTAGGGTTAAAATTAGGGTTATTGTTAGTGTTATATTTTGGGTTAAGTTTGCGGTGAGGGTGAGTCTGAGGGTGAGGGTTAGGGTTAGGGTTTGGCTTAGGCTTAAGTTTAGGCTGAGGGTGAGGTTGGGTTGAAGAATAGGTTTTGGGTGATGGTTAGGGGTCGGGTTAGGGTTCGGGTTAGGATGATGGTTAGAGTTAGGGTGAGTGTTAGGGTGAGCGTGACAGTAAGAGTAAAGGTGAGGTTTACGGTGAGGGTGAGTGTTCCCCTAAGGGTGAGGGTTAGGATTAGGGTGATTGTTAGGGTAAGGGTTAGGGTGAGGGTTACGGTGAGGGTGAGGGATAGATTGAGGATTAGGGCTAGGGTTAGTGTGAGGTTTAGGGTGAGGATGAGGGTTAGGGTTAGGTTGAGGGTTAGGGTTAGAATTAAATTTAGGGTGGGGGCTAGGGTGAGGCTGAGGGTTAGGGTTAGGGTTAGGTTTAGGTTTAGGGTGATAGTTTGGGTTACTGTGAGGGTTAGTGTGAGAGTCAGGTTTAGTGTTAGGGTGAGGGTAAGTGTTAGGGTGAGGGTTAGGGTTAGGTTTAGGCTTAGGCTTAGAGTGAGGGTTAGGTTTAGGGTTTGTGTTAGCTTGGGGGTGAGGCTGAGGATTAGGGTTAGGTTTAAGGTTAGGTTTAGGGTTAGGCTTAGGTTTAGGGTTAAGGTTAGGATTATGGTGAGGGTTAGGATTAGTGTTAGGCTTAGGCTGAGGGTTAGGCTGAAGGTGAGGGTGAGTGTGGGGTTGCGGATTAGGTTTAGGGTTAGGGTTAGGGTTAGGTTTATTGTTAGTGTTATGGTTAGGGTTAAGTTTGGGGTGAGGGTGAGGCTGAGGGTGAGGCTTATGGTTAGGTTTAAGGTCAGGGTTAGGGTTAGGGTTAGTGTTAGGGTTAGGGGTGGGGGGAGGGTTAGGTTGAGGTTTAGGGATATGGTTAGGTTTAGGATTAGGGTTAGGGTGAGGGTGAGTATGAGGGTTAGGGTGAGGGTTAGGCTGAGGGTGAGGGTGGGGGTGAGGATTATGTTTAAGGTGATGGTTCGGGTTTGGGTTAGTGTTATTGTTAGTGTTAGGGTTGGGGTTATGGTGAGATGAGGGTGTGGGTGAGGGTTAGGGTTAAGGTTAGGGCGAGGGTTAGGATGAGGATTAGGGTTAGTGTTAGGGTTAGGGTGAGTGCTAGGGTTTGGGTGAGGGTTAGGGTTGATGTTAGGGTGAGGTTTAGGGTTAGGATTATGGTTAGGGTGAGGGTGAGTGTTAGGATTAGGGTTGGGCTTAGGGTTAGGGTTAGGTTTAGGATTAGGATTAGTGTTGTTGTTAGGGTTAGGGTTAGAGTTATGGTGAGGGTGAGGGTGAGGGTTTGGGTTAGGATTATGGTGGGGTTTAGGGTTAGGGTTAGGTTTAGCGTTAAGTTGAGGGTGAGGTTTAGGTTTACATATAGTTTGATGGGGAGGATTAGGGTGAGGGTTAAGTTTAGGGTTAGTGTTAGGTTAGTGTGAGAGTGAGGGTTAGTTTGAAGTTTAGGGTTAGGGTTAGGGTTAGTGTGAGGGTTAGTGTTAGGGTTAGGGTTAGTGTTAGGGTGAGGGTATTTGTTAGGGTGAGGGTTTGGGTTAGGGTGAGGGTTATGGTTAGGGTGAGGGTTAGGGTTAGGATTAGCGTTATTGTTAGAGTTGGGTTAGAGTTACAGTTAAAGTGAGGGTGAGAGTGAGGGTTTTGGTTAGGGTTAGGATGAAGTTTAGGTTTAGGGTTAGGGTTAGAGTTAGGGTTAGGGTGAGAGTGAGGTTTAGGGTTAGAGTTAGCCTTAGGGTTATTAGAGTTACAGTTAAAGTGAGGGTGAGAGTGAGGGTTAGGGTGAGAGCTAGTGTGAGGGTGAGGTTTAGGGTTAGGGTTAGAGTGAGGTTGAGATTTAGGGTGAGGGTGAGGTTTAGGGTTAGAGTTAGGGTTAGGGTTAGGTTTAGGGTTAGGTAAGGGTTACGGTGAGGGTGAGGGTTAGGGTTAGGTTGAGGGTTTGTGTTAGGATTACGGTTAGGGTCAGGGTGAAGTTTAGGGTTAGTGTTAGGGTGAGGGTTAGGATGAGGGTTAGGTTTAGATTTAGGGTTAGGGTAAGGGCTAGTTTGAGGTTGAGGTTTAGGGTTAGCGTTAGGGTGAGGTTTAGGCTTTGGGTTAGGGTTAGACTGAGGGTTAGGTTGAGGTTGTGGGTTAGGTTTAGTGTTAGGGTGAGGGTTAGGGTGAAAGTTAGGGGGAGGGTTAGGGTTAGGGTTAGGGTCAGGGTTAGCCTTTGGATTAGGGTGAGGTTGAGGTTAAGGGTTAGAATTAGGGTTAGGTTGAGGTTGAGGGAGAGGGTGAGGGTTAGGATTAGGGTTAGGATTAGGATTAGGGTTAGGGTTAGGGTGAGTGTGAGAGTTAGGGTTAGCCTTAGGTTTAGGCTGAGGGTGAGGGTGAGGGTAAGTGTTAAGGTTAGGGTTAGGGTTAGTGTTAGAGTTAAGGTTAGGGTGAGGGTGAGGTTTATGGGTAGAGTTAGGGTTAGGTTGAGGGTTAGGTTGAGTGTTAGGGTTAGGGTGAGTGTTAGGGTGGGGGTGATGGTAACGGTAAACGTGAGGATTAGGCTAAGGGTGATGGTTACTGTAAGGGTGAGGGTTAAGGTGAGGGTTAGGGTTAGGGTTAGGGTGAGAGTTAGGGTTCAGGTTAAGTTTAGGGTTAGGGTGAGGGTTAGGGTAAAGGTTACGGTGAAGGTGACAGTTAGGGTTAGGTTGAGGGTTAGGGTTAGGATTAGGGTTAGGGTGAGGGTGAGGGTTAGGGTTAGTGTTAGGGTGAGGGTTAGGATGTGGGATAGGGTTGGGATTAGGGTTAGGGTGAGGGCTAGGATGAGGGTGAGGTTTAGGATTAGGGTTAGGGTGAGGTTTAGAGTTAGGGTGAGGGTTAGGGTTAGGGTGAGGTTGAGGTTTAGGGTTAGATTTAGGGTTAGGTTGAGACTGAGTTTGAGGCTTATGGTTAGGGTTAGTGTTAGTTAGGGTTAGGGTGAAGGTTAGGTTGAGGGTGAGGGTTAGGCTTAGGGTTAGGATTAGGATTAGGGTAAGGGTTAGGGTGAGTGTGAGGGGTTGGGGTTAGGTTTAGGCTTAGGTTTAGGCTGAGGGTGAGGGTGAGGTTGAGGGTTAGGATAAGTGTGAGTGTTAGGTTAGAGTTTTGGTGAGAGTTAGGGTTCGGTTTAGTTTAGGGTTAGGGTGAGGGTGAGGTTTAGGGTTAGGTTTAGGTTTATTGTTAGGGTTAGGCTTAGAGTTAGGGTTAAAATTACAGTGAGGGTGAGGGTTAGGGTTAGGGTTAGGATGACGGTTAGGTTAAGGGCTAGGTTTAGACTTAGGTTTAGGATGAGGGTGAGATTTATGGTTAGAGTTTGGGTTAGTGTTAGGGGTAGGCTTCGGGTTAGAGTGAGTGTCTGTGTTAGTGTTAGGTCGAGGTTTAGGATGAGGTTTAGGGTTAGGATTAGGTTAAGGGTGAGGGCTAGGTTGAGTGTTAGGGTTAGGGCTAGCGTTAGGGATAGGGTTAGGTTTAGGATTAGGGTTAGGGTGAGAGTGAGTGTGAGAGTTAGTGTTAGGGTTAGTGTTAGGCTTAGAGTTAGGGTGAGGGTTAGGGTTAGGGTTTGGGTTAGGGTGAGGGTGAGGCTGTGGATTAGGGTTAGGTTTAGGGTTAGGGTTAGTGTTATGTTTAGGGTTACGGTTAGGGTTACGGTGAGGGTTAGGTTTAGGTTTAGGGTTAGTTTTAGGGTTAGGCTTAGAGTTAGGGTTATTGTTAGGGTTATGTTTAGGTTTAAGTTTGCGGTGAGGGTGAGGCTGAGAGTGACCATTAACCTCATGGTTAGGGTTAAGGTTAGTGTTATTGTTACCGTTAGGGTTAGAGTTACGGTGAAGTTGAGGGTGAGTTTGAGGGTTAGGCTTATGGTGAGGTTTAGGATAAGGGTTAGGGTTAGGGTGAGGGTGAGGTTTAGGGTTAGAGTTAGGTTTAGGGGGAGGGTTACGGAGAGGTTTAGGATTAAGGTTACTGATTTGGTTAGTGTGAGGGTGAAGGTTAGGTTGAGGTTGAGGGATAGGTTTACCTTTAGGATTAGGTTTAGGTTGAGGGTGAGTGTGAGGGTTAGGGTGAGGGTTAGGTTTACGGTTAGGGTGAGGGTTAGAATGAGGTTTAGTGTTAGGGTGAGGTTAGTGTGAGGATGATGGTAATTGTAAAGGTGAGGCTTACGCTTAGGGTGAGGGGGGAGGGTTAGGGTGAGTGTTAGGACTAGGGTTACTGTTAGGGTTAGGTTGAGGGTGAGGTTTAGGTTGAGGTTTAGGGTAGGGTTAAGTTTACGGTTAGTGTGAGGGTTAGTGTTAGGTTTAGGTTTAGTGTTAGGATGAGGGTGTTAGGTTTAGGATATGGGTTAGGGTGAGTGTTACGGTAAGGGTGAAGGTTAGGATTAGGGTTAGGGTTATTGTTAGGGTTAGGTTAAGGGTTACGGTTACTGTGAGGGTGAGGGATAGGGTTAGGGTTAGGTTGAGGTTTAGGTTGGGGTTAGGGTTATAGTTAGGTTTTGGGTGAGGGTGAGGTTTAGGGTTATAGTTAGGCTTAGGGTGAAGTTTAGGGTTAGGGTTATGGCGATAGTTAAGGGGAGGGTTACAGTTAGGGTTAGGGATAGGATTAGGATTAGGTTGAGGGTGAGTGTGTGTGTTAGGGTTAGGTCTAGTGTTAGGCTTAGGTTTAGGCTGAGGGTGAGGGTGAGGTTGAGGGTTAGGGTGAGGGTTATGGTTAGCGTTAGGGGGAGGGTTAGTATGAGTATTAGGGTTAGGATTAGGGTTAGGGTAAGGTCTAGGGTGAGGGTGAGGTTTATGGTTAGGTTTAGGTTTAGGGTTAGGGTGACAGTGAGGTTTAGGATTAGCGTTAGGTTTAGGTGAGGCTGAGGGTGAGGTTTAGGGTTAGGGTTAGTGTTAGTTTTGTGGTTAGGGTTAGGGTGAGGTTGAGGGTCAGGGATAGGTTTAGGACTAGGATTAGGGTTAGGGTTAGGCTTAGGGTGAGGGTGAGTGTGAGGGTTAGGGTGAGGATATGGGTTAGTGTTAGGGTGAGGGCTAGGGTGAGGGTGAGGGTTAGGGATAGGGTTAGAGTGAGGGTTAGGGTTAGGGTGATGGTTAGGGTTAGTGTTAGAGTTAAGGTTAGTGTTAGTGTGAGGGTAAGTGTTAAGGTGAGGGTTAGGTTTAGGATGAGGTTTATTGTTAGAGTTAGGGTTAGGGTTACGGTTATGGTGAGGGTGAGGTTGAGAGTTAGGGTTAGGGTTAGGATGAGGTTTAGGTTAAGCTTTAGGTTTAGGGTTAAGTTTAGGGTTAGGTTGAGGTTTAGGGTTTGGATTAGGGTTAGAGTTAGGTTTAGGGTGAGCAGGAGGTTTAGGTTTAGAGTTAGGGTTAGGGTGACGGTTAGGTTGAGAGTTAGGGTTAGTGTTAGCATTAGGGTTATGGTGAGAGTTAGGTGGAGTTTTAGGGTTAGGGTTAGGGTTAGGTTTAGGATTAGGTTTAGGGTGAGGGTGAGTGTGTGTGTTAAGTTTATGTTTAGGGTTCGGCTTAGGGTTCGGCTGATGGTGAGGCTGAGGGTGAGAGTTAGGGTTAGGGTGAGGTTTAGGGTTTGGGTTAAGTTTAGGGTTAAGGGGAGGGTTAGGGTAAGGGTTATGTTGAGGATGAGGGTTAGGGTTAGGTTGAGGGTTTGGGTTCGGATTAGGATTAGGGTGAGGATGAGGTTTAGGGTTAGAATTAGGGTTAGGGTGAGGCTGAGGGTGAGGATTAGGGTTAGGGTTAGTTTTAGATTTTGGGTTAGGTTGAGGGTTAGGGTGAGGTTTAGGGTTAGGGTTAGGCTTTTGGTTAGAGTTAGTGTTAGGTTGAGGGTGAGGATGAGTATTAGGATTAGGCTTAGGTATATGGTTTTTGTTATGGTTAGGGTTAGCGTTAGGGTGAGGGAGAGGGTTAGGTTTAGGTTTAGCGTTAGGATTATTGTTAGGTTTAGGGTTTAGGTTTAGGGTTAGGGTGAGGGTGAGGGTTAGGTTTAGTGTGAGAGTTAGGTTTCGGGTTAGGTTTAGGGTGAGGGTAAGTGTTAGGGTGAGGTTTAGGGTAAGGTTGAGCTTTAGGGTTAGAATTATGGTTAGGGTGAGGGTGAGGGTGAGGGTGAGGGTTAGGTTTAGGGTGATCTTTAGGGTTAGGGCAAGGATTAGGATTAGGTTTAGTTTTAGGATGAGGATTAGGCTGAGGGTTGGGGTTAGCATTAGGATTAGGGTGAGGTTTAGGGTTAGGGTTAGGCTTAGGGTTAGAGTTAGTGTTAGGGTGAGGGTGAGGATGAGTGTTAGGATTAGGCTTTGGAATATGGTTTTTGTTATGGTTAGGGTTAGGGTTAGGGTGAGGGTGAGGGTTAGGTTTCGGGTATAAGATAGGTTTAGGGTTAGGTTTAGGGTGAGGGTAAATGTTAGGGTGAGGGTTAGGGTAAGTTTGAGCTTTAGGGTTAGCATTAGGGTTAGGGTTAAGGTTAGTGTGAGTGTTAGGGTTAGGTTTAGGGTTAGGGTGAGGGCTAAGTTTAGGGTGAGGGTTAAGTTTAGGGTGAGGGTTATGGTTAGGTTTAGTGTTAGGGTGAGGGTGAGGGTTAGTGTGAGGGTGAGGTTGAGGGTGAGGGTTAGGTTTAGGTTAAGGGAGAGGGTGAAGATGAGGTTTAGGGTTAGGATTAGGGTTAGGGTTAGGATGAAGTTGAGGGTTAGGTTAACGTTTAGGTTGAGGTTTAGGGTTAGTTTGAGGGTTGGGTGAGCGTGAGGGTAAGGATTAGGTTGAGGGTTAGGGTGAGGGTGAGACTTAAGGGTTAGTGTTAGGGTGAGGGTCAGTATGAGGGTAAGGGTTAGGTTTTGGTTTAGGGTTAGTGTGAGGATTGGGATTAAGGTTAGGGGGAGGGGGAGGGTTAGGTTTAGTGTGAGGAGTAAGGTGACGGTGAGTGTAAGGGTTAGGGTGAGGGTTAGGGTTAGGTTTTGTGTTATAGTGGGGGTTAAGGTGATGGTTGGGGTTAGGGTTAGGGTTATGTTTAGCTTTAGGGTTAGAGTGAGGGTTAGGGTTAGGATTAGTGTTAGAATGAGGGCTAGGGTGAAGGTGAGGTTTAGGGTTAGGGTTAGGATGAGGGTGAGGGTTAGGGTTAGGGTGAGGATTTGGATGAGGGGTAGGTTTAGGGTTAGGTTTAGGGTGAGGGTAAGCGTTCGGGTGAGGTTTCAGATGAGGGTGAGGTTTAGGGAGAGGGTTGGTGTTAAGGTGAGTTTTAGGGTGTGGGATAGCGTTAGGATTAGGGTGAGGGTATGTGTTAGAGTGAGGGTTAGGGTTAGGGTTAGGATGAGGGTTAGGGATAGGCTTAGGTTTATGGTTCGGGTGACGATGGGGGTGAGGGTTAGTTTTAGGTTTAGGTTCAGGGTGAGGGTGAGGTTCAGGGTTAGGATTAGGGTTGGGGTTATGGTTAGGCTAAGGGTCAGGGTAAGGCTGAGTGTTAGGGTTAGGGTGAGTGTGAGGGTTAGGGTTAGGTTTTGGATGAGGGTTAGGGTTAGTGTGAGGATTAGCGTTCGGGTTAGGGTGTGAGTAAGGGTTATGGTGAGGTTTAGGTTTAAGGTTAGCGTTAGGGTTAGCATGAGGGTGAGGGAGAGGTTTAGGTTTAGAATTAGGGTTAGGTTTACAGTTAGGCTTAGGGTGAGTGTCATGGTGAAGGTGAGGCTTAGGGTGAGGGTTAGGGTTAGGGTTAGGGTGAGGGTTAGGGTTAGAGTGATACTTATGGTGAGGGTGTGGATTATGGTGAGGGTGACTGTTAGGTTGAGTGTGAGGGTTAGTGTGTGAGTTAGGGTTAGGGTGACAGTGAGGTTTAGGGTGAGGGTGAGGGTTCGGGTGAGGGTTATGATTAGGGCTATGTTTAGTGTTAGGGATAGTGTGAGGATTAGGGTTAGGGTTAGGGTGAGTGTGAGGGTAAGGGTTAGGGTTAGGGTTAAGGTAAGGTTTAGTGTTAGGGTTAGGGTGAGAGTGTGGGTTAGGTTTAGTGTGAGTGTTAGGGTGAGGGTTAGGGTGAGGGTTAGGTTTAGTGTTAGGGTTAGGGTGAGGGTGAGGGTTAGGGTTAGGGTGAGGGTGAGGGTTAGGGATAGGTATAATATAAGGGTTAGGGTTATTGTTAGGGTTATGGTTAGGTTTAGGGTTAGGGTGAGGGTGAGGGTTAGGTTTAGGTATAGCATTAGGGTAAGCATGAGGGTGAAGGAGAGAGTTAAGTTTAGGATTAGGGTTAGGTTTACAGTTAGGGTTAGGGTTAGGGTGATGGTTAGGGTGAGGCTTCAGGTCAGGATTAGGGTTAGGGATAGGGTGAGGGTTATTGTTAGGGTGATATTTAGGGAAAGGTGAGGGTTAAGGTGAGGGTGAGGTTTAGGGTGATTGTGAGGGTTAGGGTTTGGGTGAGGGTTAGGGTGATGGTGAGGGTTAGGGTGAAGGTGAGGGATAGGGTTAGCATTAGGGTGAGGGTTAAGGTTAGGTTTATGTTGAGGGTGAGTTTTAGGGTTAGGCTTATGTTGAGGATGAGTGTTAGGGTGAGGGTTAGGGTTAGGGTTAGCATTAGGGTTAGCGTGAGGGTGAGGGAGAGGGTTAGGTTTAGGATTAGGATAAGGTTTGGGGTTAGGCTTAGGGTGAGAGTGATGGTGAGGGTGAGGCTTAGGGTGAGTGTGAGGGTTAGGGTTTTGTTGAGGGTTAGGGTGACGGTGAGGGATAGGGTGAGGGTGAGGTTTAGGGTTAGGGTGAACATTAGGGTGAGGGTTAGGGTTCAGATTATGTTGAGGGTGAGAGTTAGGGTTCGGGTTCGGGTTCGGGTTAGGGTTAGTGTTACTGTGAGGATTAGGGTTAAGGTTAGGGTTATGGTTAGGGTGAGGGTTAGGTTTAGGATGAGGTTTAGGTTGAGAGTGAGGTTTAAGGAGAGTGGTAGGGTTGAAGTGAGGGCTAGGGTGAGGGTTAGGATTAGGGTTAGGGTGAGGGTATATGTTAGGGTGAGGGTTAGGGTGAGGATTAAAGTTAGGGTGAGGGTTAGGGATAGGGTTAGGTTTAGGGTTACGATGAGGGTGAGTGTTAGGGTTATGTTTAGGTTTAGGTTGAGGGTGAGGTTCATGGTTAGAATTAGGTTTAGGGTTAGGGTTAGGCTAGGGTGAGGGTGAGGGTGAGGGTTAGGGTGATCTTTAGGGTTAGGGCGAGGTTTAGGATTAGGTTTATGTTTAGGATGAGGATTAGGCTGAGGGTTGGGGTTAGGATTAGGATTAGGGTGAGGTTTAGGGTTAGGGTTATTGTTAGGGTTAGGCTTAGGGTTAGAGTTAGTGTTAGGGTGAGGGTGAGGATGAGTGTTAGGATTAGGCTTAGGAATGTGGTTTTTGTTATGGTTAGGGTTAGCGTTAGGGTGAGTGTGAGGCTTAGGTTTAGGCTTAGCGTTAGGATTATTGTTAGGTTTAGGGTTAGGGTGAGGGTGAGGGTTAGGTTTAGTGTGAGAGTTAGGTTTAGGGTTAGGTTTAGGGTGAGGGTAAATGTTAGGGTGAGGTTTAGGGTAAGGTTGAGCTTTAGGGTTAGCATTAGGGTTAGGATTAGGGTTAGGGTGAGGGTTAGGGTTAGGTTTAGGGTTAGGGTGAGGGTGAGGGTGAGGGTTAGGTTTAGGGTGATCTTTAGGGTTAGGGCAAGGTTTAGGATTAGGTTTAGGTTTAGGATGAGGATTAGGCTGAGGGTTGGGGTTAGGATTAGGATTAGGGTGAGGTTTAGGGTTAGGGTTATTGTTAGGGTTAGGCTTAGGGTTAGAGTTAGTGTTAGGGTAAGGGTGAGGATGAGTGTTAGGATTAGGCTTTGGAATATGGTTTTTGTTATGGTTAGGGTAAGGGTTAGGGTGAGGGTGAGGGTTAGGTTTCGGGTATAAGATAGGTTTAGGGTTAGGATTAGGGTGAGGGTAAATGTTAGGGTGAGGGTTAGGGTTTGGTTGAGATTTAGGGTTAGCCTTAGGGTTAGGGTTAGGGTTAGGGTTAGGGTGAGTGTTACGGTTAGGTTTAGGGTTAGGGTGAGGGTGAGGGTGAGGGTTAGGGCTAAGTCTAGGGTGAGGGTTAAGTTTAGGGTGAGGGTTAGGGTTAGGTTTAGTGTTAGGGTGAGGGTGAGGGTGAGGGTTAGTGTGAGGGTGAGGTTGAGGGTGAGGGTTAGGTTTAGGTTAAGGGAGAGGGTGAAGATGAGGTTTAGGGTTAGGATTAGGGTTAGGGTTAGGATGAGGTTGAGGGTTAGGTTAACGTTTAGGTTGAGGTTTAGGGTTAGTTTGAGGGTTGGGTGAGCGTGAGGGTAAGGGTTAGGTTGAGGGTTAGAGTGAGGGTGAGACTTAAGTTTAGGGTTAGTGTTAGGGTGAGGGTCAGTATGAGGGTAAGGGTTAGGGTTTGGTTTAGGGTTAGTATGAGGATTGGGATTAGGGTTGGGGGAGGGGGAGGGTTAGGTTTAGTGTGAGGAGTAGGGTGACTGTGAGCGTAAGGGTTAGGGTGAGGGTTAGGGTTAGGTTTTGTGTTATAGTGGGGATTAAGGTGATGGTTGGGGTTAGGGTAAGGGTTATGTTTAGCATGAGGATAGGGTGAGGGTGAGGGTTAGGGTTAGGGTGAGGTTTAGGGTTAGAATTCGCGTTAGGATGAGGGCTAGGGTGAGGGTGAGGGTTAGGGTTAGGGTTAGGGTTAGGTTAAGGGTTAGGGTTAGGGTGAGGGTTCGGTTGAGGTGTACTTTCAGGGTTAGGTTTAAGGTGAGGGTAAAGGTTAGAATGAGTTTTAGGGTGAGGATGAGGTTTAGGGATAGGGTTAGGGTTAGGATGAGGGTTGGGGTTTGGATTATGGTGAGGGTATGTGTTAGGGTGAGGGTTAGGGTGAGGTTTAGGGTGAGGGTGAGGGTTAGGGATACGGTTAGGGTAATGGTTAGGGTAACGGTGAGGTTGAGGGTTAGTTTTAATTTTCGGTTCAGGGTGAGGGTGAGGTTCCGCTTTAGGATTAGGGTTAGGGTTAGGGTTAGGGTGAGGGTGAGGTTCAGGGTTAGGATTAGGGTTAGGGTTACGGTTAGGCTAAGGGTGAGGGTAAGGCTGAGTGTTAGGGTTAGGGTGAGGGTGAGGGTTAGGGTTAGTTTTAGGGTGAGGGTTAGGGTTAGTGTGAGGATTAGAGTTCGGGTTAGGGTGAGAGTAAGGGTTATGTTGAGGTTTAGGTTTAAGGTTAGCGTTAGGGTTAGCATGAGGGTGAGGGAGAGGTTTAGGTTTAGAATTAGGGTTAGGTTTACGGTTAGGCTTAGCGTGAGTGTCATGGTGAGGGTGAGGCTTAGGGTGAGGGTTAGGTTTAAGGTTAGGGTGAGGGTTAGGGTTAGGGTGATACTTAGGGTGAGGTTTTGGGTTATGGTGAGGGTTACGGTTAGGGTGAGTGTGAGGTTTAGGGTGTGGGTTAAGGTTAGTGTGACGGTAAGTGTTAGGGTGAGGGTGGGGGTGAGGGTGAGGGTTATCATTAGGGTGAGGGTTAGGGTTATGGTGAGGTTGAGGGTTAGGATTAGGGTTAGGGTTATGGTGAGTTTTAGGGTGAGGGGTAGGTTTAGAGTTAGGGTTAGGGTGAGGGTAAGGGTTCGGGTGAGGTTTAGTGTGAGGGTGAGGTTTAGGGAAAGTATTAGGGTTAAGGTGAGTGTTAGGGTGAGGAATAGTGTTAGGATTAGCGTGCGGGTATGTGTTAGAGTGAGGGTTAAGGTTAGCGTTAGAATGAGGGTTAGGGATAAGTTTAGGGTTAGGGTTGGGGTGATGATGAGGGTGAGGGTTAGTTTTAGGGTTAGGTTCAGGGTGAGGGTGAGGTTCTGGGTTAGGATTATGGTTAGGCTTAGCGTTAGGCTAAGGCTTGAGGATTAGGGTTAGGTTGGGGGTGAGGGTTAGGTTTAGGTTTAGGGTGAGGGTTAGGGTCAGGGTTAGTGTGAGGATTAGTGTTAGGGTTAGGGTGAGAGTAAGGGTTATAGTGAGGTTTAGGGTTTAGATTAGCTTTAGGGTTAGCATGAGGGTGAGGGAGAGATTTAGGTTTAGGATTAGGGTTAGGTTTACAGTTAGGCTTAGGGTGAAGGTCATGGTGAGAGTGATGCCTAGGGTCAGGGTTAGGGTTAGGTTTAGGGTGAGGGTTAGGGTTAGGGTGATACTTAGGGTGAGGGTGTGGGTTATGGTGAGGGTGACGGTTAGAGTGAGTGTGAGGGTTAGGGTTTGGGTTGGGTTTAGGGTGATGGTGAGGGTTAGGATGAGGGTGAGGGTGAGGGTGAGTGTTAGCATTAGGGTGAGAGTTAAGGTTAGGGTTAGAGTGAGGGTGAGGGTTATGATGAGGGTTAGGGTTAGGGTTAGGGTTAGTGTGAGGATTAGAGTTAGGGTGAGGGTAAGGTTTAGGGTTAGGTTTAGGGTAAGGTTTAGTGTGAGAGTTAGGGTGAGAGTGTGGGTTAGGTTTAGTGTGAGTGTTAGGGTGAGTGTTAGGGTGAGGGTTAGGTTTAGTGTTAGGGTTAGGGTGAGGGTGAAGGTTAGGGTTAGGGTGAGGTTGAGAGTAAGGGATAGGTTTAGGGTTAGGGTTAGGGGTATTGTTAGGGTTAGGTTTAGGGTTAGGGTGAGGGTGGGGGTTAGGGTTAGGGATAGCATTAGGGTTAGCATGAGGGTGAAGGAGAGAGTTAGGTTTAAGATTAGGGTTAGGTTTACGGTTAGGCTTAGAGTTAGGGTAATGGTTAAGGTGAGGTTTCAGGTCAGGTTAGGGTTAGGGTTAGGGTGAGGGTTAGTGTTAGGGTGATATTTAGGGAAAGGGTGAGGGTTAAGGAAAGGGTGAGGGTTAGGGTGATTGTGAGGGATAGGGTTTGGGTGAGGGTTAGGGTGACGTTGAGGGTTAGTGTGAGGTTGAGTGTTAGGGTTAGCATTAGGGTGAGCGTTTGGGTTAGGGTTATGTTGAGGGTGAGTTTTAGGGTTAGGGTTATGTTGAGGGTGAGGGATAGGGTGAGGGTTAGGGTTAGGGTTAACATTAGGGTTAGCGTGAGGGTGAGGGAGAGGGTTAGGTTTAGGATTAGGGTTAGGTTTGGGGTTAGGCTTAGGGTGAGGGTGATGGTGAGGGTGAGGCTAAGGGTCAGGGTTAGGGTTTGTGTTAGGGAGAGGGTTAGTGTAAGGGTGATATTTAGGGAAAGGGTGAGGGTTAGGGTGACGGTGAGGGTTAGGGTGAGGGTGAGGTTTAGGGTAAGGGTTAACATTAGGGTGAGGGTTAGTGTTAGGGTTAGTGTTAGTGTGAGGATGAAGGTTAGGGTTAGGGTTATGGTTAGTGTGGGGGTAAGGTTTAGGGTGAGGTTTAGGTTGAGAGTGAGGTTGAAGGAGAGGGTTAGGTTTAAGGTGAGGGTTAGTTTTAGGGTTAGGGTTAGGATTAGGGTGAGGCTATGTGTTAGGGTGAGTGTTAAAGTGAGGGTGAGGGTTAGGGATACGGGTAAGGTTAGGGTTAGGGTGATGGTGAGGGTGAGTGTTAGTTTTAAAGTTAGTTTCAGGGTGAGGGTGAGGTTCATGGTTAGAATTAGGGTTAGGGTTAGGGTTACACTAGGGTGAGGGTGAGGGTGAGGGTTAGGGTTGGGGTGATCTGTAGAGTTAGGCCGAGGTTTAGGATTAGGTTTAGGTTTAGGATGAGGAGTAGGCTGAGGGTTGGGGTTAGTATTAGGGTTAGTGTGAGGGGTAGGGTTAGGGTTAGGGTTATTGTTAGGGTTAGGCTTAGGGTTAGAGTTAGGGTTAGGGTGAGAGTGAGGATGAGTGTTAGGATTAGGCATAGGAATAGGGTTTTTGTTATGGTTAGGGTTAGCGTTAGGGTGAGGGTGAGGGTTAGGTTTAGGGTTAGCGTTAAGATTATTGTTATGGTGAGAGTTAGGGTGAGGGTGAGGGTTAAGTTTAGTGTGAGGTTTAGGTTTAGGGTTAGGTTTAGGGTGAGGGTAAGGGTTAGGTTCAGGGTTAGGGTGAGGGTTAGGGTTAAGTTCAGGGTGAGGGTTAAGTTTAGGGTGAAGGTTAGGGTTAGGGTTAGTGTTAGGTTGAGGGTGAGTGTGAGGGTTAGGGTGAGACTGAGGTTGAGGGTGTGGGTTAGGTTTAGGGTAAGGGAGAGGGTGAAGATGAGGTTTAGGGTTATGATTAGGTTTAGGGTTAGGGTGAGGTTGAGGGTTAGGTTAATGGTTAGGTTGAGGTTTAGGGTTACTGTGAGGGTTGGGTGTGCATGAGGGTAAGGGTTAGGGTGATGGTTAGGGTGAGGGTGAGACTTAATGTTAGGGTTAGTGTTAGAGTAAGGTTTAGTGTGAGGGTAAGGGTTAGGGTTTGGTTTAGGGTTAGTGTGAGGATGAGGGTTAAGGTTAGGGTTAGGGGGAGGGTTAGAGTTAGTGTGAGGGGTAGGGTGAAGGTGAGGGTAAGGGTTAGGGTGAGGGTTAGGGTTAGGTTTAGGGTTATGGTGGGGGTTAGGGTGAGGTTTGGGGTTAGGGTTAGGGTTATGTTTAGGATGAGGTTTAGGGTGAGGGTGAGGGTTAAAGTGAGGGTGAGGGTTAGTGTGAGGGTGAGGGTTAGGGTTAGGGTGAGTGTTAGGGATAGGATTAGGGTTAGGATGAGGGCTATGGTGAGGGTGAGGGTTAGTGTTAGGGTTAGGGTTAGGTTGAGGGTTAGGGTTAGGGTGAGGGATCGGGTGAGGGGTACGTTTAGGGTTAGGTTTAGGTTGAGGGTAAAGGTTAGGATGAGTTTTAGCCTGAGGATGAGGTTTAGGGAGAGGATTACGGTTAGGTTGAGGGTTAGGGTTAGGATTAGGTGATGGTATGCTTTACGTGAGGCTTAGGGTGAAGGATAGCGTTAGGGTGAAGGTTAGGGATACGGTTAGGGTTATGGTTAGAGTGACAGTGAGAGTTAAGGTTAGTTTTTAGGTTAGGGTTAGGGTTAGGGATACGGTTATGGTTAGGGTTAGGGTGACGGTGAAGGTTAGGGTTAGGTTTAGGGTTAGGGTGAGGGTAAGGTTTAGGGTGAAGTTTAGGGTGAGGTGAGGTTTAGGGTGAGTGTTAAGGTGAGGGTAAAGGTGAGGGTGAGGGTATGTGTTAGATTGAGGGTTAGGTTGAGGGTTAGGTTTAGGGTGAGGGTTGTGATAGGTTTACGGTTAGGATTAAGGTGAGGGTGAGGGTGAGGTTTAGGGTTAGGTTTAGGTTCAGGGTGAGGGTGAGGTTCAGGGTTAGGATTAGGGTTAAGGTTAGGGTTAGGCTTAGGCTGAAGGTGAGGGTGTGGGTGAGGGTTAGGGTTTGGGTGAGAGTGATGATTAGGGTGAGTTTTAGTGTGTGGGTTAGTGTTGAGGTTAGTGTGAGGATTAGGATTAGAGTTATGGTTAGGGTAAGGGTTAGGGTTAGATATAGGGTAAGGTTTAGTGTTAGGGTTAGGGTGAGAGTGAGGGATAGGTTTAGTGTGAGTGTTAGGGTGAGGGTTAGGTTTAGTGTTAGCTTTAGGGTGAGGGTGAGGGTTAGGGTGAGTGTGAGGTTTAGGGTTTCGCTGAGGGTTAGGGTGAAAGTGAAGTTTACGGGGAGGGTGAGACAGAGTTAGGGTTAGGTTTAGGGTGAGGGTTAGTGTGAGGATAAGTGTTAGGGTTAGGTTTAGGGTTAGTGTGAGGATTAGGGTTAGAGTTATGGTGAGTGTGAGGGTTATGTTTAAGGTTGTGTGAGGGGTAGGGTTAGGGTGAGGGGTAGGGTTAGGTTTTGGGTTAGGGTGAGGGTGATGGTGAGGGTGAGGGTTAGGGTGAGGGTGAAGTTGAGGGTGATGGTGAGGGTTAGGGTTAGGGTTAGGTTGAGGTTTAGGCTTAGTGTGAGGGTTGGGCGAGCATGAGCTTAAGGGATAAGGTGAGGGTTAAGGTGAGGGTGAGAGTTTGGGTTAGGGTTAGTGTTTGGGTGAGGGTTCATGTGAGGGTTAGGGTTAGGGTTAGGTTTAGGGTTAGTGTGAGGTTTACGGTTAGGGTGAGGGTAAGTGTTCGGGTGAGGGTTAGGATTAGGGTGAGTGTTATGGTTAGGGTGAGGGTTTGGGTTAGGGTTATTGTTAGGGTAAGGTTTAGGGTTACAGTTACGGTGAGAGTGAGGGTGAGAGTTAGGGTTAGGGTTAGGGTGAAGTTTAGTGTTAGGGTTAAGGTTAGAGTTAGGGTTAAGGTGAGGGTGAGGTTTAGGGGTAGAGTTAGGATTAGGGTGATGTTTAGGGTTAGGGTGTGTGTTAGGTTGGGGTTGTAGGTAAGGGTAAATTTGAGTGTTAGCCTGAGGGTGAGCGTTACAGTAAGGGTGAGGGTTAGGGTTAGGGTGAGGGTTAGTGTTAGGATTAGGGTGAGGGTGAGGGTTAGTTTGAGGATTTGTGTTAGGGTTAGTGTGAGGTTTAGGGTGAGGATGAGGGTTAGGATTAGTGTTATGGTGAGGTTTACGGTTAGGGTGATGCTTAGGGTTAGTGTGAGCGTTAGTGTTAGCATTAGGGTTTATGTTAGGGTGAGGGTAAGTGTTAGGGTGAGGGTTAGGATTAGGGTGAGGGTTATGGTTAGGGTGAGTGTGAGGGTTAGGGTTAGGGTTATTGTTAGGTTTAGGGTTAGGGTTAGGGTTATGGTTAGGGTTAGGGTTAGGGTTAGGTTTAGGGTTAGGGTTAGGATGAAGTTTAGTTTTAGGGTTATGGTTAGAGTTAAAGTTAGGGTGAGGGTGAGATTTACGGTTAGAGTTAGGGTTAGTGTTAGGGTGAGGGTTAGGGTGAGGGTTAGGGTTAGTCTTTGGCTTAGGCTTAGGCTTAGGCCGAGTATGAGGGTGAGGGTTAGGGTTCCGGTTAGGGTTCAGGTTAGGGCGAAATTTAGATTGAGGTTTGGAGTTAGGATTAGGGTAAGGGTGAGGGCTAGGGTTAAGCTTAGGATGAGGGCTAGGATTAGGGATACCGTTAGGTTTAGGATTAGGGTTAGGGTGAGGGTGAGTATGAGGTTTAGGGTTAAGGTTAGGCTTAGAGTTAGGGTGAGGGTTAGGGTTAGGCTTTGGGTTAGTGTGAGGGTGAGGCTGAGGATTAGGTTTAGGGTTAGGGTTAGGATTAGGGTTAGGGTTAGTGTTAGGTTTAGTGTTAGGTTTAGCGTTAGGATTAGGGTGAGGGTATGTTTGAGGGTGAGGGTTAGGGTGAGGGTTAGGGTTAGGGATACGGTTAAGGTTATGGTTAGAGTGATGGTGTGAGTGAGTGTTAGTTTTAATGTTAGGGTAATGTTTAGTGTTAGGGTTATGGTGAGAGTGAGGGTTAGGTTTAGTGTGAGTGTTTGGGTGAGGTTTAGGTTTAGTGTTAGCTTTAGGGTGAGGGTGAGGTTTAGGGTGAGTGTGAGGGTTAGGGTTTGGGTGAGGGTTAGGGTGAAGGTGAAGGTTAGGGTGAGGGGGAGACTTAGAGTTAGGGTTAGGGTTAAGGTGAGGGTTCGTGTGAGCATAAGTGTAAGTGTTATGTTTAGGGTTAGTGTGAGGATTAGGGTTAGGGTGAGGGTTAGGGTTAGGTTTTGGGTTAGGGTGAGGATGAGGGTGAGGGTGAGGGTTAGGGTGAGGGTGAAGTTTAGGGTAATGATGAGGGTGACAGTTAGGGTTAGGTTGAGATTTAGGCTTAGTGTGAGGGTTGGGTTAGCATGAGTTTAAGGGATAGGTTGAGGGTTAAGTTTAGGGTGAGGGTTATGGTTAGGGTGAGTGTGAGGGTTAGGGTTATTGTTATGGTTAGGGTTAGAGTTATGGTTATGGTTATGGTTATGGTTAGTGTTAGGGTTAGAATGAAGTTTAGTTTTAAGGTATGTGTTAGAGTTAAGGGTAGGGTGAGGGTGAGATTTAGGGTTAGAGTTAGGGTTAGTGTTAGTGTTAGGGTTAGGGTGAGGGTTAGGCTTAGGCTTAGGCTTAGGCTTATGCTTATGCCGAGCATGAGGGTTCGGGGTAGGGTTCGGGTTAGGGTTCGGGTTAGGGTGAAGGTTAGATTGAGGTTTAGGGTTAGGATTAGGGTAAGGGTTAGGGCTAGGGTTAGGTTTAGGGTGAGGGCTAGGGTTAGGGATAGGGTTAGGTTTAGGATTAGAGTTAGGGTGAGGGTGAGTGTGAGGTTTAGAGTTAGGGTTAGGCTTAGAATTAGGGTGAGGGTTAGGGTTAGGCTTTGGGTTAGTGTGAGGGTGAGGCTGAGGGTTAGGCTTATTTTTAGGGTTAGGTTCATTGTTAGGTTTAGTGTTAGTGTTAGGGTTAGGGTTAGGGTTATGGATAGAGTTAGGGTTAGAGTTAGGATTAGCCTTAGGGTTAGGATGAGGGTGAGGGTGGGTTTGAGGATTAGAGTTAGGGTTTGGGTAAGGCTTAGGTTTAGGCTTATTGTTAGTGTTATGCTTAGGGTTAAGTGAGCATGAGGTGAGCATGAGGCTGAAGGTGAGGTTTATGGTTAGGGTTAGGGTTAGTGTTATTCTTAGGGTTAGGGTTAGAGATACGGTGAAAATGAGGTTGAGGGTGAGGGTTAGGGTTAGGGTGCGGTTTAGGGATAGGTTTATGGTAAGGGTTAGGGTGAGGGTGAGGTTTACAATTAGAGTTATTTTTATGGGGAGGGTTAGGGTTAGGGTTTGGGTTAGGGTGAAGGTGGGGGTGAGGATTAGGGTTAGGTTTAGGGTTAGGGTTAGGTTTAGGTTTTTAGGTTAGGGTTAGGGTTAGGGTTACGGTGAGGGTTAGTGTTAGAGTTAGGGTTAGGGTGAGGGTGAGATTTTGGGGTAGAGTTAGGTTTAGGGTGAGAGTTAGTTTGAGTGTTAGGGTTAGGGTGAGGGTTAGGATGGGGGTGAAGGTAAGGGAAAACGTGACGGTTAGGCTGAGTGTGAAGTTTATTGCAAGGGTGAGGGTTAGGTTTAGGGTGAGGGTGAGGGTTAGGGGTAGTGTGAGAGTTAGGGTTCGGGTTAATTTTAGGGTTAGGATTAGGTTAAGGGTTACGGTGAGGGTGAGGGTTAGTGTCAGTTTGAGAGTTAGGGTTAGGATTAGGGTTAGGTAGAGGGTTAGGGTTAGGGTTAGTGTTAGGGTGAGAGTTTGGATGAGGGTTAGAGTTAGGATTAGGTTTAGGGTGAAGGCTAGGTGCGGGTGAGGTTTAGGGTTAGGGTTAGGGTGAGGTTTACGGTTAGGGTTAGGGTTAGTGTGAGGGTTAGGATGAGAGTTAGGGTTACGGTGATGTGAGGGTTAGGGTTGGCGTGAGGTTTAGGTTTAGTATTAGGGTTAGGGTGAGGGTGAGTGTTATGATTAAGGTTAGGGTTAGAGTTAGCTTTTGGGTTCGGATTAGTGTTATTGTTAGGGTTACGGTCACAGTAACAGTGAGGGTGAGGATGAGGATGAGGGTGAGGTTTAGGGAGAGTGTTAGGGTGAGGTTTAGGTTTATGGTTAGGATTAGGGTTAGGGTGAGGGTGAGGTTTAGGGTTAGATTTAGGTTTGGGGGAGTGTTAGATCAAGGGTTAGGTTTAGGGTTAGTGTTAGGGTTAAGGTTAGGGTGAGGGTTAGTTTGAGGTTTAGGGTTAGGGTTATGGTTAGTGTTAGGATTAGGGTGAAGGTGAGGGTGAGCGTGAGGGTGAGGTTTAGGCTTAGGCTTAGGCTTAGGGTTAGCCTGAGGGTGAGGATGGGATGAGGATTCGGGTTAGGGTGATGGTTAGGATTAGGGTAAAGGTGAGGGCTCGGGGGAGGGTGAGGGTTAGGGTAAGGCTTAGGCTTAGGCTTAGGGTTAGGCTGAGGTTGAGTTTGAGGATGAGCGTTAGGGTTAGCTTGATGTTTAAGTTTACGGTTAGGGTGAGGGTTAGGATGAGGTTTAGGGTTAGGGTGAGGTTAGGGTGAGGATGATGGTAAGGGTAAAGGTGAGGTTTACACTGAGGGTGAGGGTTAAGATAAGGGTGAGGGTTGGGTTAGGTTTAGGGTTAGTGTAAGGGTTAGGGTTAAGGATAGGATAAGGGTTAGAATGAGGATTAGTGTTATGGTTAGTGTGAGGATTAGGGTGAGGATGAAGGTCAGGTTTAGGGAGAGGGTGAGGGTTAGAATTAGGGTTAGTGTGAGGGCTAGGGTGAGGGTTAGGGTTAGTGTGAAGGTTACTGTTAGCGTTAGGGTTAGTGTTAGGTTGACGGTAAGTGGTAGGGGGAGGGTTAGGGTTAGGGTGAGGGTTATGGTTAGGGTGAGGGTTAGGGTTAAGGTGAGGGTGAATGTTAGGTTGAGTGTTAGGCTGAGGGTTAGGGTTAGGGATAGAGTTAGGTTTAGGATTAGGGTAAGGGTGAGGGTGAGTGTGAGGGTTAGGGTTAAGGTTAGGCTTAGGGATAGGGTGCAGGTTAGGGTGAGGGTTTGGGTTAGGATGAGGGTGAGGCTGAGGATTAGGGTTAGGTTTAGGGTTATGGTTAGGGTTAGATTTAGGGTTAGGGTTAGGATTATGGTTAGGTTAGGGTTAGGCTTAGGCTTATTGTTAGGCTGAGGTTGAGGCTGAGGGTTAGGGTTATGGTTATGGTTAGGGTTAGGATTAGGGTTAGGGGAAGTGTTATTGTTAGGGTTAGGGTTAGAGTTATGATGAGGTTGAGGGTGAGGGTTAGAATTAGGGTTAGGGTGAGGGCTAGGGTGTGGGTTAGTGTTAGGGTGAAGGTTAGGTTTAGGATTAGGGTTATGATTAGGGTGAGCGTAAGGGTTAGGGTTATTGTTAGGGTTAGGGTTAGGGTTATGGTTACGGTGAGTGTGAGGGTGAGAGTTAGGGTTAAGGTTAGGGTGAAGTTTAGTGTTAGGGTTAGGGTTAGAGTTAGGGTTAAGGTGAGGGTGATGTTTAGGGGTAGAGTTAGGTTTAGGGTGAGGGTTAGCGTCAAGGTAAGGGTTAGAGTGAGGGTTAGGGTGGGGTTGTAGGTAATGGTAAATTTGAGGGTTAGCCTGAGGATGAGGGTTACAGTAAGGGTGAGGGTTAAGGTTAGGGTGAGGGTTAGTGTTAGGGTTAGGGTGAGGGTGAGGGTTAGATTGAGGATTAGTGTTAGGGTTAGTGTGAGGTTTAGGGTGAGGTTGAGGGTTAGGGTTAGTGTTAGGGTGAGGTTTATGGTTGGGGTAATGCTTAGGGTTAGTGGGAGCGTTAGTGTTAGCATTAGGGTTTATGTTAGGGTGAGGGTAAGTTTTAGAGTGAGGGTTAGGGTTAGGGTGAGGTTTATGGTTAGGGTGAGTGTGAGGGTTAGGGTTAGGTTTATTGTTAGGGTTAGGTTTTGGGTTAGGGTTATGGTTATGGTTATGGTTAGGGTTAGGGTTCGATTGAGGTTTAGTTTTAAGGTTAGGTTTAGAGGTAAGGTTACGATGAGGGTGAGATTTAGGGTTAGAGTTAGGGTTAGTGTTAGTGTTAGGGTTAGGGTGAGGTTAGGGTTAGGCTTAGGCTTAGGATTGGGCTTAGGCCGAGCATGAGGGTGAGGGTTAGGGTTCGGGTTAGTGTGAAGGTTAGATTGAGTTTTAGGATTAGGATTAGGGTAAGGGTGGGGGCTAGGGTTAGGGTTAGGGTGAGGGCTAGAGTTAGGGATAGGGTTAGGTTTAGGATTAGGGTTAGGGTGAGGGTGAGTGTGAGGTTTAGGTTTAGGGTTAGGCTTAGAGTTAGGGTGAGGGTTAGGGTTAGGGTTTGGGTTAGGGTGAGGATGAGGCTGAAGATTAGGGTTAGGTTTATGGTTAGGTTTAGGATTAAGGTTAGTGTTAGGATTAGGGTTAGGGTTAGGGTTATGGTGAGGGTTAGGGTTAGAGTTAGGATAAGGCTTAGGGTTAGGATGAGGGGGAGGGTGGGTTTGAGGATTAGAGTTAGGGTTAGGGTTAGGCTTAGGGTTAGGCTTATTGTTAGTGTTATGGTTAGGGTTAAGTTTGCGGTAAGCATGAGGCTGGAGGTGAGAGTTATAGTTAGGGTTAGGGTTGAGTTAGGGTTATTGTCATTCTTAGGGTGAGGGTTAGGGTTAGGGTGCGGTTTAGGGTTAGGTTTAGGGTTAGGGTTAGTGTGAGGGTGAGGTTTAGGATTAGAGTTAGTGTTAGGGGGAGGGTTAGGGTTAGGGTTTGGGATAGGGTGAGGGTGGGGCTGAGGATTACGGTTAGGTTTAGGGTTAGGTTTAGCGTTAGGTTGAGGGTTTGGGTTAGGGTTATGGGGAGGGTTAGGATGAGGGTTAGTGTTAGGATTAGGGTTAGGCTGCGGTTGAGGCTGAGGGTGAGGTTTATGGTTAGGGTTAGGATTAGGGTTAGGGTAAGTGTTATAGTTAGGGTTTTGGTTAGACTTATGGTGAGGTGGAGGGTGAGGGTGAGGGTTAGGGATAGGGTGAGGTTTAGGGTTAGAATTTGGGTTAGGGTTAGTTTTAGTTTGAGGGTGTCGTTAAGATTAAAGGTGAGGGTTAGGCTGAGGGTGAGGGTTACGGTAAGGGTGAGGGTTAGGGTTAGGGTGAGGGTTAGGGTTAGGGTTGGGGTGAGTGTTAGGGTTCGGGTTAAGTTTAGGGTTTGGTTGAGGGTTAGGGTACGGGTTACGGTGAGGGTGAGGGTTAGGGTTAGGTTGAGGGTTAGTGTTAGGATTAGGGTTAGGGTGAGGTGAAGTTTAGGGTTAGTGTTAGGATGAAGGTTATGATGAGGGTTAGGGATAGGATTAGGGTTAGTGTGAGGGCTAGTTTGAGGTTAAGGTTTAGGGTTAGCGTTAGGGTGATGTTTAGGGTTAGGGTTAGGGTGAGGGTGAGGGTGAGGTTTACGGTTAGAGTTAGGGTTAGGGTGAGTCTGAAATTGAGGGTTAGGTTTATGTTAGTGTTAAAGTTAGGGTTAGTGTGAGGGTTAGGTTGAGGGTGAGGGTTAGGCTTAAGGTTAGTATTAGGATTAGCATAAGGGTTAGGGTGAGTGTGAGGGTTAGGGTTAGGCTTAGGTGTAGGGTTAGGCTGAGGGTGAGGTTGAGAGTGAGGGTTAGGGTTAGGATTATGGTGAGAGATAGGGTTCGTTTAAATTTAGGGTTAGGGTGAGGGTTAGGGTTAGGTTTAAGGTGAGCTTGAGTTTTAGGGTAAGGTTGAGGCTTAAGGTTAGGATTAGGTTTAGGGTAAGGGTTAAGGTTAGGGTTAGGGTGAGGTTAAGGTTGAAGATTAGGGATAGGGTGAGGGCTAGGTTGAGGGTGAGGTTTAGGGTTATTGTTAGATTAAGGTTGAGGGTTAGAGTTAGGGTTATGGTGAGGGTTAGGTTGAGGGTTAGGGTTACGGTGAGGATGAGGGTTAGGGTTAGGGTGAGGGTTAGGGTGAGGTTGATGGTAAGGGTAAAGGTGAAGTTTAGGCTGAGGTTGAGGCTTAGGGTGACGGTTAGTGTTTGGTTTAGGGTAAAGGTAAGGGTGAGGGTTAGGGTCAGGGTGATTTTTAGATTGAGGATAAGGTTTAGGGTTCGTGTGAGGTTTAGGGTGAGGATGTGGGTTAGGGTTAGGGTGAGGGTGAGGGTTAAAGTTAGGGTTAAGGTGAGGGCTAGGGTGAGGGTGAGTGTTAGGGTTAGGGTTAGGGTTAGGGGGAGGTTTAGGATTATGGTGAGGGTTAGAATTAGTGTGAGGTTTAGTGTTCGGGTTAGGGTCAGTGTTAGGGTGAGGGTAAGTGTTAGGGTGAGGGTTAGGTTTAGGGTGAGGTTTATGGTTAGGTTGAGGCTTATGGTTAGTGTTATTGTTAGGGTTAGGTTTACGGTTACGGTGAGTGTGAGGGTGAGATTTAGGGTTAGGGTTAGGGTGAAGTTTAGTGTTAGAGTTAGGGTTAGATTTAGGGTTAAGTTGAGGGTGGGGTTTAGGGATAGAGTTAGGTTTAGGGTGCGAGTTAGGGTCAGGGTTAGGGTTAGGCTGCGGGTTAGGGTGGGGTTGAAGTTAAGGGTAAATTTGAGGGTTAGGCTGAGGGTCAGGGTTACAGTAAGGGTGAGGTTAGTGTTTGAGTGAGGGTGATGGTGAGGGTTAGATTGAGGATTAGTGTTAGGGTTAGTGTGAGGTTTAGGGTGAGGATGAGGGTTAGGGTTAGTGTTAGGGCGAGGTTTATGGTTAGGGTGATGCTTCGGGTTAGTGTGAGCGTTAGAGTTAGCATTGGGGTTTATGTTAGGGTGAGGATAAGTGTTAGGGTGAGGGTTAGGGTTAGGGTGAGGGTTATGGTTAGGGTGAGTGTGAGTGTTAGTGTTAGGGTTATTGTTAGGGTTAGGGTTAGGGTTATGGTTAGTGTTAGTGTTAGGTTTAGTGTTAGTGTTAGGGTTAGGATGAGGCTTAGTTTTACTGTTAGGGTTAGAGTTAAGGTTAGGGTGAGGGTGACAGTTAGGGTTAGAGTTAGGGTTAGTGTTAGTGTTAGGGTTAGGGTGAGGGTTAGGGTTAGGTTTAAGCTTAAGCTTAGGCTCGGGCTTAGGCCGAGCATGAGGGTGAGGGTTAGGGTTTGGGTTAGGGTTCGGGTTAGTGTGAAGTTTAGATTGAGGTTTAGCATTAGGATTAGGGTAATGGTGAGGGCTAGGGTTAGGGTTAGGGTATGGGCTAGGGTTAGGGAAAGGGTTAGGTTGAGGATTAGGGTTAGGGTGAGTGTGAGAGTGAGGTTTAGGGTTAGGGTTAGCCTTAGAGTTAGGGTGAAAGTTAGGGTTAGGGTTTGGGTTAGTGTGAGGGTGAATCTGAGGATTAGGGTTAGTTTTAGGGTTAGGTTTAATGTTAGAGTTATTGTTAGGCTTAGGCTTAGGATGAGGGTGAGGGTGGGGTTGAGGATGAGAGTTAGGGTTTGGGTTAGGCTTAGGGTTAGGTTTATTGTTAGTGTTATGGTTAGCGTTAATTTTGCTGTGAGCATGAGGCTGAAGGTGAGGGTTATGGTTATGGTTATGGTTAGGGTTAGGGTTAGGGGGAGGGATAGGGTGATGTTTAGGGTTAGGGTTAGTGTTAGGGTAAGTGTGAGGGTGAGGGTTAGGTTGAGGTTTAGGGATATGGTTAGGTTTAGGTTTAGGGTTAGGGTGAGACTGAGTGTGAGGTTTAGGGTGAGGATTAGGCTTAGGCTTATGGTTAGGCTAATGGTGAGGATGGGGGTGAGGATTAGGTTTAGGGCTAGGCTTAGGCTTTGGGTTAGGCTGAGGGTGAGGGTGGAGGTGAGGTTTAGGGTTAGGGTGATGGTTAGGATTAGGGTAAGGGTGAGGGCTCCGGTGAGGGCTAGGGTTAGGGTAAGGCTTAGGCTTAGGCGTCGGGTTAGGCTGAGGGTGATTTTGAGGGTGAGGGTTAGGGTTAGCATGATGGTTAGGTTTACTGTTAGTGTGAGGGTTAGGATGAGGTTTAGGGTTCGGGTGAGGTTAGGGTGAGGATGATGGTAAGGGTAAAGGTGAGGTTTACGCTGAGGGTGACTGTTAAGATGAGGGTGAGGGTTAAGGTAAGGGTGAGGGTTAGTGTTAGGGTGAGGCTGAGTGTGAGATTTAGGGTGAGGATTAGGATTAGGCTTACAGTTAGGCTAAGGGTGAGGGTGGGGGTGAGGATTAGGGTTAGGGTGATGGTTAGGGTTAGGGGTAGTGTTATTGTTAAGGTTAGGGTTAGAATTACCGTGAGGGTGAGGGTGGGGGTGAGGGTTAGGGTTAGGTTTAGGTTTAGGGTGGGGTTTAGGGTTGGTTTAGGATTATGGTTAGGGTTTGGGTGAGGTTTAGGGTTAGATATAGTGTTAGGGGGAGGGAAAGTGTGAGGGTCAGGGATAGGGTTTATTGTTAGGGTTAGGGTGAGGGTGAGGGTTAGGTTGAGATTTAGGGTTAGGGTTAGGATTAGGGTTAGTGTGAGGGTTAATGTTAGGGTTAGGGTTAGTTTTAGGGTGAGGGTTGGTGTTAGGGTGAGGGTTTGGGTTATTGTGAGGGTTAGGGTTAGGGTGAGGGTTAGGATAAGGATTAGGGTTATTGTTAGGGTTAGGTTTAATGTTTCAGTTATGGTGAGGGTGAGGATGAGTGTTAGGGTTAGGGTTAGGGTGAGGTTTAGGGTTTGGTTTAGGGTTAGAGTGAGGGTTAGGGTGAGTGTGAGGATTAGGGTTAGAGTTAGGGTTAGGGTGAAGGTTAAACTGAGGTTTAGGGTTAGGGTTAGTGTTAGGGTTAGGGTTAGGGTGAGAGTAAGGGGTGTGTTAGGATTACAGTTTTGGTTAGGTTTATGGTTAGGGTTAGCCTTAGGGTTAGGTGAGGCTGAGGTTTAGGGTTAGAATTAGGGTTAGGGTGAGGCTGAGGGTGAGGGTGAGGTTAGGATTAGGGTTAGGATTAGGATTCGGGTTTTGGTTAGGGTGAGTGTGAGGGTTAGGGTTAGGGTTAGCCTTAGGTTTAGGCTGAGGGTGAGGGTTATGGCAAGGGTGAGCAATAGGGTTAGGGTGAGGGTTAGGGTTAGTGTGAGAGTTAGGGTTCGGGTTAAGTTTAGGGTTAGGGTTAGGGTTAGGGTAAGGGTTTCGGTGAGGGTGAGGGTTAGTGTCAGTTTGAGGGTTAGGGTTAGGATTAGGGTTAGAGTGAGGGTTAGTGTTAGGGTTAGTGTTAGGGTGTGGGTTAGGATGAGGGTTAGGGTTAGGATTATGGTTAGGGTGAGGGCTAGTGGCAGGTGAGGTTTAGCGTTAGGGTTAGGGTGAGGTTTATGGTTAGGGTTAGGGTTAGGGTTAGGGTGAGGTTGAGGTTTAGGGTTAGTGTTAGGGTTAGAGTGAGGCTGAGGTTGAGGGTTAGGGTTAGGGTGAGGTTTAGTTCTGGGATTAGTGTTAGAGTTAGGGTTAGAGTGAGGGTTTGGTTGTGGGTGAGGTTTAGGCTTAGCGTTAGGATTAGGTTTAGGATGAGGGTGAGGGTGAGTTTGAGGGTTAGGGTTAGGTTGAGGGTTAGGGTTAGGATTAGGGTTAGATTGAGGGTTAAATTTAGGGTTAGGGTGAGGGTAAGAATGAGGATTAGGGTTAGGATTAGCATTATGGTGAGGGCTAGGGTGAGGGTGAGGGTTAGGGTTAGTGTTAGATTAAGGTTTAGGGTTAGGTTTAGCTTTAGGGTGAGGGTTAGGTTGAGGGTTAGGGTTACAGTGAGTGTGAGGGTGAGTGTTAGGGTAAGGGTTAGGGATAGGATTAGGGTTAGGGTGAGGGTGAGTGTAAGGATTAGGTTTAGGGTGAGGGTGAATGTTAGGATTAGGGTTAGGATTATGGTTAGGTTTAGGTTTAGGTTTGGGATAAGGGTTAGGGTGAGGGTGAGGTTTAGGTTTAGATTTAGGGTTAGTTTGAGGTTTAGTTCGGGGGTGAAGTTTAGGGTTAGTGTTAGGGTTAAGGTTAGGGTGAGGTTTAGGTTGAGGTTTAGGGTTATGGTTAGGGTTATGGTTAGGATTAGCGTGAGGGTGAGGGTTAGGTTGAGGATTAGGGTTAAGTTGAAAGTGAGGGTTAGGGTTACAGTGAGTGTTAGGGTGAGGATTAGGGTTATGGTGAGGGTGAGTGTTAGGATTATGATTAGTGTTAAGGTTAGGTTTAGGGTTAGGATTAGGGTTAGGGTGAGGCTGAAGTTTAGGGTTAGGGTTAGGTTTAGTTGGAGTGTTAGGTCAGGGGTTAAGGTTAGGTTTAGTGTTAGGGTTAAGGTTAGGGTGAGGGTTAGGATGAGGTTTAGGGTTATGGGTAAGGTTAGTGTTAGGTTTAGGATTAGGGTGAGGGTGAGTGTGAGGTTTAGGGTTAGGGTTAGACTTAGGTTTAGGGTTAGGCTTAGGGTGAGGGTAGAGGTGAGGATTAGGGTTAGGGTGATGGTTAGGGTTAGGGTGAGTGTTAGGGTTAGGATGAGGGTTAGGTTTAGGATTAGGGTGAGGGTGAGGGCTAGGGTGAGGTTGAGGATTAGAATAAGGTTTAGGGTGAGGGTGAGGGTTAAGATAAGGGTGAGGGTTAGGTTTACGATTAGGGTTAGATTTAGTGGCCAGGTTAGGGTCAGGGTGATTGTAAGATTGAGGATTAGGGTTAGAGTTAGTGTGAGGTTTAGAGAGAGGATGAGGTTTAGGGTTAGGGTGAGGGTGAGGGTTAGAATTACGGTTAGGGTGAGGGCTAGGGTGAGGGTGAGGATTAGGGTTAGGTAGAGGGTGAGGGTGAGGGTGAGGTTTAGGGTTAGGGTTAGTGTTACAGTTAGGGTGCGTTTGAGGGTTAGTTTGAGGTTTAGGGATAAGTTTAGGTTTAGTATTAGGGTTCGATTGAGGGTGAGTGTGAGGGTTAGGGTGAAGGTTAGGCTTAGGCTTCTGGTTAGGCTGAGGGTGAGGGTGGGGGTGAGGATTATGGTTAGGGTGATGGTTCGGGTTAGGTTTAGTGTTATTGTTAGGGTTTGGGTTAGAGTTACGGTGAGGGTGAATGTGCAAGTGAGGGTTAGGGTTAGGTTTAGGGTGGGGTTTAGGGTTAGGGTTAGGGTTACGGTGAGGCTGAGGTTTAGGTTTAGAAATACGGTTAGGGGTAGGGTCAGGGGGAGGGTTAGGCTTACACTTAGGCTTAGGCTTAGCTCGAGCATGAGGGTTCGGGTACGGTTCGGGTTCAGGTTAGGGTTACGTTTAGGTTGAGAGTTAGGTTGAGGTTTAGGGTTAGGATAAGTTTAAGGGTGAGGGCTAGGCTGAGGGTTAGGTTGAGGGTTATGGTTAGGGATAGGGTTAGGTTTAGGATTAGGGTTAAGTTGAGTGTGAGGGTTAGGATTAGGGTTAGGGTTAGGCTTAGAGTAAGAATGAGGTTTAGGGTTAGGGTTTGGGTTAGGATGAGTTTGAGGCTGAGGATTAGGGTTAGGTTTAGGGTTAGGTTTAGGGGTAGTGTTAGTGTTAGTTTTAGGGTTAGGGTTAGGGTTAGGGTGAGGTTTAGATATAGGGTCAGGGGGAGGGTTAGGGGGAGGGTTACAATTAGGGGTAGTGTAAGGTTTAGGTTGAGGGTGAGGGTTACGTTGACGTTTAGGGATAGGGTTAGGGTTAGGATCAGTTTGAGGGTTAGTGTTAGTGTTAGGGTTAGTGTTAGGGTGAGGGTAAGTGTTAAGGTGAGGTTATGGGTTATGGTGACGGTTATGGTTAGGGTGATGGTTAGGGTTATGGTTAGGTTTATTGTTAGGTTTAGGTTTAGGGTTATGGTTACAGTGAGGGTGAGGGTGAGGGTTAGGGTTAGGGTTAGTTTGAGGTTTAGGGTTTGGGTTAGGGTTAGGGTTAGGGTTAGGGTGACCGTGAGGGTGAGGTTTAGGGTTAGAGTTAGGGTTAGGGTGAAGCTTAGGGTTAGGGTTAGGGTGAGAGTTAGGGGGAGGGTAAGGATTATTGTTAGGGTTAGGGATAGCATTAGGGTTAGGATTAAGTTGAGGGTCAGTGTGTTTTTTAGGGTTAGGTCTAGGGTTAGGCTTAGGTTTAGGCTGAGGTTGAAGGTGATGGTTAGGGTTGGGGTTAGGGTTAGGGATAGGGGGAGGGTTAGGATTAGGGTTAGGTTTAGGATTAGGGTTTCGGCAAGCGCTAGGGTGAGGGTGAGGCTTAGGGTTAGAGTTAGGGTGAGGTTTATGGTTAGGGTTAGGCTTAGGGTGAGGGTGAGCGATATGGTTAGGGTTAGGCTTAGGCTTAAGGTTAGACTGAGGGTGAGGGTGGGGGTGAGGTTTAGGTTTAGGGTGAGTGTGAGGGTTACCGTTAGGTTGAGAGTTAGAATTAGGGTTAGGGTGAAGGTTAAGGTTAGGGTTAGGGTGAGGGTAAGGATGAGGGTTTGGGTTAGGATTAGGGTTAGAGTGAGGGCTAAGGTGAGGTTGAGGGTTAGGGTTAGTGTTAGATTAAGGTTTAGGGTTAGGGTTAGGGTTAGGGTGAGGATTAGGTTGAGGGTTAGGGTTACAGTGAGGGTGAGGATTCGGGTTAGGGTGAGGGTTAGGGTTAGGATTAGGGTTAGCTTGAGTGTGAGTATTAACTTTAGGGTTAGGGTTAGGGTTAGGATTAGTGTTATAGTTAGGGTTAGTGTTAGAGTTATTGTGAGGGTGAGGGTGAGGGTGAGGGTTAGGGTTAGGGTTAGGTTGAGGTTTAGGGTTAGGGATTAGGATTAGGGTTAGGGTGAGGGTTAGGTTTAGGGTTAGATTTAGGGTTAGTTGGAAGGTTACGTCGAGGGTGAGCCTTAGGTTTAGTTTTAGGATTAAGGTTAGGGAGAGCGTTAGGTTGAGGTTTAGGGTTATGGTTAGGGTTAGGGTTAGGATTAGGGTGAGGGTCAGGGTGAGTGTGAGGGTTAGGGTTAGGCTTAGGCTTAGGCTTAGGGTTAGGCTGAGGGTGAGGGTGGGTGTGAGGATTAGGTTTAGGGTTATATTTAGGGTTAGGGTTAGTGTGAGGGTTAGGATTAGTATTAGGGTTAGGGTGAGGGCTAGGGTGAGGGTGAGGTTTAGGGTAAGGGTTATGCTTAGGCTTAGGGTTCGGCTGAGCTTGAGGTTGAGGGTGAGGGTTAGGGTTAGGATGATTGTTAGGTTTACAGTTAGGGTGAGTGTTAGGGTTAGGGTGAGGCTGAGGGTGAGGGTTAGGTTTAGGATTATTGTTAGGGTTAGGCTTAAGGTGAGGGTTAGGTTGAGGGTGAGGGTTAGGGTTAGGGTTAGGAGTAGGATTAGGGTTAGGGTTAGGGTGAGTGTGAGGGTTAGGGTTAGGGTTAGGGATAGGCTTAGGGTTAGGCTGAGGTTGAGGGTTAGGGTTAGGGTTAGTGTGAGGTATGGAGTTAGGGTTAGGGTGAGTGTTAGGGTTAGTTTTAGGGTTAGGCTGAGGATTAGGCTGAGGATGAGGGTGTGGGTTAGGGTTAGGATGAGGGTTAGGGGAGGGTAAGGGTTAGTGTTAGGGTTAGGGATAGGATTAGGTTTAGGGTAAGGGTGAGGGTCAGTGTGTTTGTTAGGGTTAGGTCTAGAGTTAGGCTTAGGTTTAGGCTGAGGGTGAGGGTGATGGTTAGTGTTAGGGTTAGGGTTATTTTTAGGGTTAGGGTAAGTGTTACGGTGAGGATTAGGTTTAGGGTGAGGGTTATGGTTAGGGTGAGGTTTAGGGTTATGGTTAAGGTTATTGTTAGTGTTAGGGTTACGGTTAAGTTGAGGGTGAGGGTGAGGGTTACGGTTAGGGTTAGGATGAGGTTTAGGTTTAGGGTTAGGGATAGAATTAGGGTTATGCTGACAGTGAGGTTTAGGTTTAGTGTTAGGGTTTGTGGTAGGGTTAGGGTTAGGGTGAGGGTTAGGGTTAGGCTTAGGCTTAGGCTTAGGCTTAGGCCAAGCATGAGGGTGACCTTTAGGGTTAGGGTGATGGTTCTGTTTAGAATTAGTGTTATTGTTAGTGTTAGGGTTAGAGTTACGGTGAGGGTTAGCGTTAGGGTGCCATTTAGGGTTAGGGTTAGGGTTAGGGTTAGGGTGAGGGTGAGGTTTACGATTAGAGTTAGGGTTAGGGTGAGGCTGAAATTGAGGGTTAAGTTTAGGGTTAGTGTCAGAGTTAGGGTTAGTGTGAGGGTTATGTTGAGGGTGAGGGTTAGGCTTAAGGTTAGGATTAGGATTAGCATAAGTGTTAGGGTGAGTGTGAGGGTTAAGGTTAGGGTTAGGTTAGGGTTAGGCTTAGGGTGAGGTTGAGAGTGAGGGTTAGGGTTAGGTTTACGGTGAGAGTTAGGGTTCGGTTAAATTTAGGGTTAGGGTGAGGGTTAGGGTTATGTTCATGGTGAGCTTGAGTTTTAGGGTAAGGTTGAGGCTTAAGGTTAGGATTAGGTTTAGGGTAAGGGTTAAGGTTAGGGTTAGGGTGAGGTTAAGAATGAAGATTAGGGATAGGGTGAGGGCTAGGTTGAGGGTGAGGTTTAGGGTTAGTGTTAGATTAAGGTTGAGGGTTAGAGTTAGGGTTAGGGTGAGGGTTAGGTTGAGGGTTAGGGTTACGGTGAGGGTGAGGGTTAGGGTTAGGGTGAGGGTTAGGGTGAGGATGATGGTAAGGGTAAAGGTGAGGTTTAGGCTGAGGTTGAGGGTTAGGTTGAGGGTTAGTGTTTGGTTTATGGTTAAGGTAAGGGTGAGGGTTAGGCTCAGGCTGGTTGTTAGATTGAGGATTAGGGTTAGGGTTACTGTGAGGTGTAGGGTGAGGATGTGAGTTAGGGTTAGGGTGAAGGTGAAGGTTAAATTAGGGTTAAGGTGAGGGCTAGGGTGAGGGTGAGTGTTAGGGTTAGGGTGAGGGTTAGGTTTTTGGGGAGGGTCAGGATGAGGGTAGGGTTAGGATTAGGGTTAGGGTGAGGGTGAGTGTGTGTGTTAGGGTTAGGTTTAGGGTTAGGCTTAGAGTTAGGCTGAGGCCGAGCATGAGGGTTCGGGTATGGGTTCGGGTTCGGGTTCGGGTTCGGGTTAGGTTGAGACTTAGGTTGAGGTTTAGGGTTAGGATAAGTTTAAGGGTGAGGGCTAGGCTGAGGGTTAGGTTGAGGGTTAGGGTTAGGGATAGGGTTAGGTTTATGATTAGGGTTAAGGTGAGTGTGAGGGTTAGGATTAGGGTTAGGGTTAGGCTTAGATTTAGAATGAGGTTTAGGGTTAGGGTTTGGGTTAGGATGAGGTTGAGGCTGAGGATTAGGGTTAGGTTTAGGGGTAGTGTTAGTGTTAGGGTTAAGGTTAGGGTGAGGTTTAGATATAGGGTCAGGGGGAGGGTTAGGGTGACGGTTAGGGTTAGGGGTAGTGTTAGGTTTAGGTTGAGGGTGAGGGTTAGGTTGACGTTTAGGGTTAGAGTTAGGGTTAGGGCCAGTTTGAGGGTTAGTGTTAGTGTTAGGGTTAATGTTAGGGTGAGGGTAAGTGTTAGGGTGAGGTTATGGGTTATGGGGACAGTTATGTTTAGGGTGAGGGTTAGGGTTAGGTTTAGAGTTATTGTTAGGTTTAGGTTTAGAGTTATGGTTACGGTGAGGGTGAGGATGAGGGTTTGGGTTAGGGTTAGGTTGAGGTTTAGAGTTTGGGTCCAGGTTAGGGTTAGGGTGAGGGTGAGGTTTAGGTTTAGAGTTAGGGTTAGGTTGACGCTTCGGGTTAGGGTTAGGGTGAGAGTTAGGGGGAGGGTAAGTGTTAGTGTTAGGGTTAGGGATAGGATTAGGGTTAGGGTTAAGGTGAGGGTCAGTGTGTTTGTTAGGGTTAGGTCTAGGGTTAGGCTTAGGTTTAGGCTGAGGGTGAGGGTGATGGTTAGGGGTAGGGTTAGGGTTAGGGATAGGGGGAGGGTTAGGATTAGGATTAGGGTTAAGGCAAGGGCTAGGTTGAGGGTGAGGTTTAGGGTTAGAGTTAGGGTGAGGTTTATGGTTAGGGTTAGGGTTAGGGTGAGGGTGAGGTTTAGGGTTAGAGTTAGGCTTAGGGTGAAGCTATGGGTGAGGGTTAGGGTTAGTGTTAGTGTTAGCTTTTGGGTTAGGATTAGGGTGAGGATTAGGGTGAGGGTTACGGTTAGGTTTAGTGTTAGGTTTAGGCTGAGGGTGAGCGTGACGGTGAGGGTTAGGGTGAGGATGAGGTTTAGGGATAGGGTGAGGGCTAGGGTTGGGTGAGGGTTAGAGATTGGGTTAGCGTGAGGTTTAGGGTTAGGGTGATAATTAGTGTTAGTGTGAGGGTTAGTGTTAGGATTAGGGTTATTTAAAGGGTTAGGGTAAGTGTTAGGGTGAGGGTAAGTGTTAGCGTGAGGGTTATGTTTAGGGTTATGGTTAAGGTTATTGTTAGTGTTAGGGTTAGGTTTATGGTGAGGGTGATGGTGAGGGTTACATTTAAGGTTAGGATGAGGTTTAGGTTTAGGGTTAGGGATAGAATTAGTGTTAGGGTGACAGTGAGGTTTAGGGTTAGAGTTAGGGTTTGTGATAGGGTTAAGGTTAGTTAAGGGTTAGCGTTAGGGTTAGGCTTAGGCTTAGGCTTTGGCCGAGCATGAGGGTGAGAGTTAAGGTTAGGGTGATGGTTCTCGTTAGCATTGGTGTTATTGTGAGTGTTAGGGTCAGAGTTACGGTGAGGGTGAAGATGCAGGTGAGGGTTAGGTTTAGGGTTAGGCTGGGGTTTACGGTTAGGGTTAGGGTTAGGGTTAGGGTGAAGCTGAGGGTGAGGGATAGGGTTAGGATTAATTTTAGGGTTAGGCTTAAGGTGAGGGTTAGCTTGAGGTTTAGGGTAAGGGTTAGGGTTAGGAGTAGGATTAGGGTTAGGGTTAGGGTGAGTGTGAGGGTTAGGGTGAGGGTTAGGCTTAGGTTGAGGGTTAGGGTTATGGGGAGGTTTAGGATTAGGGTTAGGTTTAGGATTAGGGTTAGGGTGAGGGTGAGTGTGTGTGTTAGGGTTAGGTTTAGGGTTAGGCTTAGGGTTAGGCTGAGGGTGAGTTTGAGGGTTAGGGTTAGGGTTAGGGTGAGGGTTAGGGTAAGAATTAGGGGGACAGTTAGGAAGAGGGTTAGGGTTAGAATTAGGGTTGGGTGAGGGCTAGGGTGAGGGTGAGGTTTAGGTTTAGGTTTGGGGTGAGGGTTAGGGTTAGGGTATGTGTGAGAGTTATGGTTCGGTTTAATTTTAGGGTTAGGTTGAGCGTTAGGACAAATGTTATGGTGAAGGTGAGGGTTAGGGTTGGGTTGAGGTTTAGGGTTCGGATTAGGGGTTGAGTGAGGGTGACGGTGAGGGTTAGGTTTAGTGTTAGGGTAAGGGTTAGGATGAGGGCTACGGTTAGGATTAGGGTGAGGGTGAGGTTTAGGTTTAGGGTTAGGGTGAGGTTTAGGGTTAGGTTTAGTGTTAGGGTTAGGGTGAGAGTAAGGTTTAGGGTTAGAGTTAGGGTTAGGGTGAGGCTGAGTTTGAGGGTTAGGTTTAGTGTTAGTGTTAGATTTAGGGTTAGGGTGAGGTTTAGGTTTAGTGTGAGGGTTAGGCTTAGGGTTAGGATTAGGTTTAGGTTAAGGGTTAGGGTGAGTGTGAGCAATATGGTTAGGGTTCGGTTTAGGCTTAGGGTTAGATTGAGGGTGAGGGTGGGGTGAGAGTTAGGTTTACGTTGAGTGTGAGGCTTAGGGTTAGGTTGAGGGTTAGGGTTAGGGTTACTGTGAGCATGAGGGTTAGGGTTAGGTTGAGAGTTAGGGTTAGAGTTAGGGTTAGGGTGAGGGTTATGGTTAGGTTTAGGGTGAGGGTAAGGATGAGGATTAGGGTTAGGATTAGGGTTAGTTTGAGGGCTAGGGTGAGATTGAGGGTTAGGGTTAGTGTTAGATTATGATTTAGGATTAGGGTTAGGGTTAGGGTGAATATTAGGTTGAGGGTTAGGGTTACAGTGAAGGTGAGGATTAGGGTTAGGATGAGGGTTAGGGTTAGGCTTAGGCTTAGGCTTAGGCTTAGGCTTAGGCCGAGCATGAGTGTGAGGGTTCGTGTTCGGGTCCGGGTGAGGGTTAGGATTAGGTTGAGAGTTAAGTTGAGGTTCAGGGTTAGGATAAATTTAAGGGTGAGGGCTAGGTTGAGGATTAGGGTGAGGGTTAGGGTTAGTTATATGGTTAGGTTTAGGTTTAGGGTTAGGGTGAGTGTGAGGGTTAGGATTAGGGTTAGGGTTAGGCTTAGAGTTAGGATGAGGTTTAGGGTTTGGGTTTGGGTTAGGGTGAGGTTGAGGCTGCGGATTAGGGTTAGGTTTCGGTTAGGTTTAGGGGTAGTGTTAGTGTTAGGGTTAGGGTTAATGTTAGGGTGAGGGTTAGGTTTAGATATAGGGTTAAGGGGAGGGATAGGGTGAGGGTTAGGGTTAGGGTTATGTTGAGGTTTAGGGTTTGGGTTAGGGTTAGATTTAGAGTTAGGGTGAGGGTGAGGTTTGGGGTTAGGGTGACGCTTAGGGCTAGGTTTAGGGTGAGTGTTATGGGGAGGGTAAGGGTTAGTGTTAGGGTTAGGGATAGGATTAGGTTTAAGGTTAGGGTGAAGGTCAGTGTGTTTGTTAGGGTTAGGTCTGGGGTTAGGCATAGGTTTAGGCTGAGGGTTAGGGTGATGGTTAGGGGTAGGGTTAGGGTTAGGGATAGGGGGAGGATTAATATTAGTGTTAGGGTTAGGATTAGGGTTAGGGAAAGGTCTAGGGTGAGGGTGAGGTTTAGGGTTAGAGTTAGGGTGAGGTTTATGGTTAGGGTTAGGGTTAGGGTGAGGGTGAGGTTTAGGGTTAGATTTAGGTTTAGGGTGAGGCTGAGGGTGAGGGTTAGGTTTTGGGTTAGTTTGAGGTTTAGGGTTTGGGTTAGGGTTAGAATTAGGGTTAGGGTGAGCTTGAGGTTTAGGTTTAGATTTAGGGTTAGGGTGATGCTTAGGGTTAGGGTTAGGGTGAGAGTTAGGGGGCAGGTAAGGGTTAGTGTTAGGGTTAGGAATAGGATTAGGGTTAGGGTGAGGGTGAGGGTCAGTGTGTTTGTTAGGGTTAGGTCTGGTTTTAGGCTTAGGTTTTGGCTGAGGGTGAGGGTGATGTTTAGGGTTAGGGTTAGGGTTAGGGGAAGGATTAAGATTAGGGTTTGGGTTAGGATTAGGGATAGGGCCAGGGCTAGGATGAGGGTGAGGTTTAGGGTTAGAGTTAGGGTGAGGTTTATGGTTAGGTTTAGGTTTAGGGTGAGGGTGAGGTTTAGGGTTAGATTTAGGGTTAGGGTGAGGCTGAGGGTGAGGGTTAGGGTTAGGGATAGTGTTAGTTGTAGGTTTAGGTTTAGGCTGAGGGTGAGGGGGAGGGTTAGGGTGAGGATGAGGGTTAGGGTTAGTGTGAGGGCTAGGGTTGGGTGTGGGTTAGGGATAGGGTTAGTGTGAGGTTTAGGGTTAGGGTGATGGTTAGTGTTATTGTGAGGGTTAGTGTTAGGTTTAGGGTTATTGTTAGGGTTAGGGTAAGTGTTAGGGTGAGGGTTAGCTTTAGAGTGAGTGTTATGGTTAGGGTGAGGGTTAGGGTTATGGTTAAGGTTGTTGTTAGGGTTAGGGTTAGGGTTACGGTTACGGTGTTGGTGAGGGTGCGGGTTACAGTTAGGGTTAGGATGAGGTTTAGGTTTAGGGTTAGGAATAGAATTAGGGTTAGGGTGACAGTGAGGTTTAGGGTTAGAGTTAGGGTTTGTGATAGGGTTAGGGTTAGGGTGAGGGTTAGGGTTAGTCTTAGGCTTAGGATTAGGCTTAGGCCTAGCATGAGGGTGAGGGTTAGGGTTAGGTTGATGGTTCTGTTTCGGATTAGTGTTATTGTTAGTGTTAGGGTTAGAGTTATGGTGAGAGTGAGGGTGCAGGTGAGGGTTAGGGTTAGGGTGCGGTTTACGGTTAGGGTTAGGATTAGGGTTAGGTTGAGGGTGAGGTTTAGGGTTAGTGTTAGGATAAGGTTTAGTGTTAGAGTTAGGGTTAGGGTGAGGCTGAGGGTGAGGGTTAGGGTTAGGATTAATGTTAGGGTTAGGCTTATGATTAGGGTTAGTTTGAGGGTGAGGATTAGGGTTAGGTTTAGGAGTAGGATTAGGTTTAGGATTAGGGTGAGTGTGAGGGTTACGGTTAGGGTTAGGGATAGGCTTAGGATTAGGCTGAGGGTGAGGGTGTGGGTTAGGGTTAGGATGAGGTTTAGGGTTATGGGGAGGGTTAGGATGAGGGTTAGGGTTAGGATTAGGGGTAGGATGAGGGTGATTGTGTGTGTTAGGGTTAGGTTTAGGGTTAGGCTTAGGGTTATTCTGAGGGTGAGTTTGAGTATTAGGGTTAGGGTTAGGGTGAGGGTTTGGGTAAGGGTTAGGAGGAGGGTTAGGAAAAGGGTTAAGGTAAGGATTAGTGTTTGGTGAGGGCTAGGGTGAGGGTGAGGTTTATGGTTAGGTTTGGAATGAGGATTAGGTTTAGGGTAAAGGTGAGAATTAGGGTTCGGTTTAAGATTAGGGTTAGGTTGAGGGTTAGGGTAAGGGTTATGGTGAGTGTGAGGGTTAGGGTTAGGTTGAGGGTTAGAGTTCGGATTAGGGTTAGGGTGAAGGTGAGGGTGAGGGTAAGGTTTAGTGTTAGGATGAGGGTTAGGCTTAGGATTAAGGTTTTGGGGAGTGCTAGGGTGAGGGTGAGGTTTAGGGTTAGGGTTAGTGTTAGGGTTAGGGTGAGGGTGAGGTTTAGGGTTAGAGTTAGGGTTAGGGTGAGGCTGAGTTTGAGGGTTAGTGTTAGTGTTAGTGTTAGTTTTAGGGTTAGGTTTAGGGTTAGGTTGAGTGTGAGGGTTAGGCTTAGGGTTAGGATTATGTTTAGGGTAAGGGTTAGGGTTAGTGTGAGTGATATGGTTAGGGTTAGGGTTCGGCTTAAGGTTAGATTGAGGGTGAGGGTGTGGGTGAGGTTTAGGTTTAGGGTGAGTGTGAGGGTTATGGTTAGGTTGAGAGTTAGGGTTAAGGTGAGGGTTAAGGTTAGGGTTAGGGTGAGGGTAAGGATGAGGACTAGGGTTAGTATTAGGGTTAGGGTGAGGGCTAGGGTTGGGTGAGGGTTAGGGATAGGGTTAGCATGAGGTTTAGGTTTACGGTGATGGTTAGGGTTAGTGTGAGGGATAGTGTTAGGGTTAGGGTTATTGTTAGGGTTAGGGTAAGTGTTAGGGTGAGGGTTAGCTTTAGGGTGATTGGTTATGGTTAGGGTGAGGGTTAGGGTTATGGTTAAGGTTATTGTTAGGTTTAGGGTTACGGTTATGGTGAGGGTGAGGGTGAGGGTTACGGTTAGGGTTAGGATGAGGTTTAGGTTTAGGGTTAGGGATAAAATTAGGGTTAGGGTGACAGTGAGGTTTAGGGTTAGAGTTAGGGTTTGTGATAGGGATAGGGTTAGGGTGAGGGTTAGGGTTTGTCTTAGTCTTCGGCTTAGGCTTAGGCCGAGCATGAGGGTGAGGGTTAGGGTTAGGCTGATGGTTCTGTTTAGGATTAGTGTTATTGTTAGTGTTAGGGTTAGAGTTACGGTGAGGGTGAGGGTGCAGGTGAGGGTTAGGGTTAGGGTTAGGTTGAGTGTGAGGTTTAGGGTTAGATTTAGGGTTAGTGTTAGGATAAGGTTTAGTGTTAGAGTTAAGGTTAGGGTGAGGCTGAGGGTGAGGTTTACTGTTAGGATTAATGTTAGTGTTAGGCTTCTGGTGAGGGTAAGGTTGAGTGTGAGGGTTAGGGTTAGGGTTAGGAGTAGGATTAGGGTTAGGATTAGGGTGAGTGTGAGGGTTAGGGTTAGGGTTTTGGATAGGCTTAGGGTTAGGCTGAGGTTGAGGGTTAGTGTTAGTGTTAGCATGAGGTATAGGGTTAGGGTTAGGGTTAGTGTGAGGGTTAGTGTTAGGGTTAGGTTTAGGATTAGGCTGAGGGTGAGGGTGAGGGTTAGGCTTAGGTTGAGGGTTAGGGTTGTGGGGAGGTTTAGGATGAGTGTTAGGGTTAGGATTAGGGTTAGGTTGAGGGTGAGTGTGTGTGTTAGGTTTAGTTTTAGGGTTAGGCTGAGGGTGAGTTTGAGGCTTAGGGTTAGGGTGAGGGTGAGGGTTAGGGTAAGGGTTAGGGGGAGGGTTAGGAAGTGGGTTAGGGTAAGGATTAGTGTTTGGTGAGGGCTAGGGTGAGGGTGAGGTTTAGGGTTAGGTTTGGAGTGAGGGTTAGGTTTAGGGTAAGGGTGAGAATTAGGGTTCGGTTTAAGTTTAGGGTTAGGTTGACGGTTAGGGTAAGGGTTATGGTGAGGGTGAGGGTTAGGGTTAGGTTGAGGTTTAGGGTTCGGATTAGGGTTGGGGTGAAGGTGACGGTGAGGGTTAGGTTTAGTGTTAGGGTGAGGGTTAGGATGAGGGTTAGGTTTAGGATTAAGGTTTTGGTGAGTGCTAGAGTGAGGGTGAGGTTTAGGGTTAGGATTAGGGTGAGGTTTAGGGTTAGGGTTAGTTTTAGGGTTAGGCTGAGGGTGAGGTTTAGGGTTAGAATTAGGGTTAGGGTGAGGCTGAGTTTGAGAGTTAGTGTTAGTGTTAGTGTTAGATTTAGGGTTAGGGTGAGGGTTAGGTTGAGTGTGAGGGTTAGGCTTAGGGTTAGGATTATATTTAGGGTAAGGGTTAGGGTGAGTGTGAGCAATATGGTTAGGGTTAATGTTAGGCTTAAGATTAGACAGAGGGTGAGGGTGGGGGTGAGGTTTAGGTTTAGGGTGAGTGTGAGGGTTACGGTTAGGTTGAGAGTTAGGGTTAGAGTTAGGGTTAGGGTGAGGGTTAAGGTTAGGGTTAGGGTGAGGGTAAGGATGAGGACTAGGGTTAGGATTAGGGTTAGGGTGAGGGCTAGGGTGAGTTTGAGGGTTAGAGTTAGTGTTAGATTAAAGGGTTAGGCTTAGGGTTAGGGTGAGGATTAAGTTGAGAGTTAGAGTTACAGTGAAGGTGAGGATTAGGGTTAGGGTGAGGGTTAGGGTTAAGGTTAGGCTTAGCCTTAGGCTTAGGCTTAGGCCAAGCATGAGGGTGAGGGTGAGGGTTCGGGTCAGGGTGAGGGTTAGGGTTAGGTTGAGAGTTAGGTTGAGGTTTAGGGTTAGGATAAGTTTAAGGGTGAGGGATAGGCTGAGGGTTAGGGTGAGGTTTAGGGTTAGGGATAGGGTTAGGTGTAGGATTACGGTTAGTGTGAGTGTGAGTGTTAGGATTAGGGTTAGGGTTAGGCTTAGAGTTAGGATGAGGTTTAGGGTTACGGTTTCGTTTAGGGTGAGGTTGAGGCTGAGGATTAGGTTAAGTTTAGGGTTAGGTTTAGGGGTAGTGTTAGTCTTAGGGTTAGGGTTAGGGTTAGGGTGAGGGTGAGGTTTACATATAGGGTTAAGGGGAGGGATAGGGTGAGGGTTAGGGTTAGGGGTACTGTTAGGTTTAGGTTGAGGGTGAGGGTTAGGTTGAGGTTTAAGGTTAGGGTTAGGGTTAGGGTCAGTGTGAGGGATAGTGTTAGTGTTAGGGTTAGTGTTAGGGTGAGGGTAAGTGCTAGGGTGAAGTTATGGGTTAGGGTGACGGTTAGGGTTAGGGTTAGGGTTATTGTTAGGTTTAGGTTTAGGGTTACGGTTACAGTGAGGGTGAGGGTGATGGTTAGGTTTAGGGTTATTTTGAGGTTTAAGGTTTGGGTTAGGGTTAGATTTAGGGTTAGGGTGAGGGTGAGGTTTAGGGTTAGGGTGACGCTTAGGGTTAGGGTTAGGGTGAGAGTTAGGGGGAGGGTAAGGATTAGTGTTAGGGTTAGGGATAGGATTAGGGTTAGGGTTAAGGTGAGGGTTAGTGTGTTTGTTAGGTTTAGATCTAGGGTTAGGCTTATGTTTAGGCTGAGGGTGAGGGTAATATTTATGGTTAGGGTTAGGGTTGGGGATAGGGGGAGGGTTAGGATTAGGGTTAAGGTTAGGATTAGGGTTAGAGCAAGGGCTAGGGTGAGGGTGAAGTTTAGGGTTAGAGTTAGGGTGAGGTTTATGGTTAGGGTTAGGGTTAGGGTGAAGGTGAGGTTTAGGGTTAGATTTAGGGTTAGGGTGAGGCTGAGAGTGAGGGTTAGGTTTAGGGTTAGTTTGAGGTTTAGGGTTTGGGTTAGGGTTAGAGTTAGTTAGGGTTAGGGTAAGGGTGAGGTTTAGGTTTAGAGTTAGGGTTAGGGTGATGCTTAGGGATAGGGTTAGGCTGAGAATTAGGGGGAGGGTAAAAGGGTTAGTGTTAGGTTTAGGGATAGGATTAAGCTTAGAGTTAGGGTGAGGGTCAGTGTGTTTGTTAGAGTTGGGTCTGGGGTTAGGCTTAGGTTTAGGCTGAGGGTGAGGGTGATGGTTAGGGTTAGGGTTAGGGTTAGTGTTAGGGGGAGGATTAAGATTAGGGTTAGGGTTAGGATTAGGGATAGGGCCAACGCTAGGGTGAGGGTGAGGTTTAGGGTTAGAGTTAGGGTGAGGTTTATGGTTAGGGTTAGGGTTAGGGTGAGGGTGAGGTTTAGGGGTAGATTTAGGGTTAGGGTGAGGCTGAGGGTGAGGGTTAGGATTAGGGTTAGTGTTAGGTTTAGGTTTAGGGTTAGGGTGAGGGTTCGGGAGAGGTTTAGGGTTAGGGTTAGGCTGAGGGTGAGGGTGAGGGTTAGGGTGAGGATGAGGGTTAGGGTTAGGGTGAGGGCTAGGGTTGCGTGAGGGTTAGGGATAGGGTTAGTGTGAGGTTTAGGGTTAGGGTGATTGTTAGGGTTAGTGTGAGGGTTAGTGTTAGGTTTTGGGTTATTGTTAGGGTTAGGGTAAGTGTTAGGGTAAGGGTTAGCTTTAGGGTGAGTGTTATGTTTAGGGTGAGGGTTAGAGTTATGGTTAAGGTTGTTGTTAGGGTTAGGGTTAGGCTTAGGGTTACGGTGTGGGTGAGGGTGTGGGTTACGATTAGGGTTAGGATGAGGTTTAGGTTTAGGGTTAGGGTTAGATTTAGGGTTAGGGTGAGGGTTAGGGTTAGGGTTAGGCTTAGCCTTAGGCTGAGCATGAGTGTGAGGGTGAGGGTGAGGGTTCCGGTGAGGTTTAGGGTTAGGTTTAGGGTCATGTTTAGAGTTAGGTTGAGGTTTAGGGTTAGGATAAGTTTAAGGGTGAGGGCTAGGCTGAGGCTTAGGGTGACGGTTAGGGTTATGGATAGGGTTAGGTTTAGGATTAGGGTTAGGGTTAGGGTGAGTGTGAGGATTAGGATTAAGGTTAGGGTTAGGCTTAGAGTTAGGATGAGGCTTAGGGTTTGGGTTAGGGTGAGGTTGAGGCTGAGGCTTAGGGTTAGGTTTAGGGTTAGGTTTAGGGTTAGTTTTAGGGTTAGGGTTAGGGCGAGAGTAAGGTTGAGGTTTTGATATAGGGTTAGGGGGAGGGTTAAGGTGAGGATTAGGGTTAGGGGTAGTGTTAGGTTTAGGTTGAGGGTGAGGGTTCGGTTGAGTTTGAGGGTTTGGTTTGGGTTAGGGTCAGTGTGAGGGTTAGTGTTAGTGTTAGATTTAGTGTTAGGGTGAGGGTAAGTGTTAAGGTGAGGTTATGGGTTAGGGTGACGGTTATGGTTAGGGTGAAGGTTAGGGTTAGGGTTTTGGTTATTGTTAGGTTTAGGTTTAGGGTTACGGTTAAGGTGAGGGTAATGGTGATGGTGAGGGTTAGGGTTAGGTTGAGGTTTAGGGTTTGGTTTAGGTGTAGAGTTAGGGTTAGGGTGAGGGTGAGGTTTAGGGTTAGAGTTAGAGTTAGGGTGACGGTTAGGGTTAGGGTTAGGGTGAGGGTTAGGGGGAGAGTAAGGGTTAGTGTTAGGGTTAGCGTTAGGGTGAGGGTGAGTTTGTTTGTTAGTGTTAGGTCTAGGGTTAGGCTTAGATTTAGGCTGAGGGTGAGGGTGATGGTTAGGGTTAGGGTTAGTGTTAGGGGGAGGGTTCGGATGAGGGATAGGTTTAGGATTAGTGTTAGGGCAAGGGCCAGGGTGAGGGTGAGGTTTAAAGTTAGAGTTAGGGTGAGGTTTATGGTTAGGGTTAGGATGAGGCTTAGGGTTAGAGTTAGGGTTAGGTTGAGGCTGAGGGTGAGGGATAGGTTTAGGGTTAGTGTTAGGTTTAGGGTTAGGGTGAGGGTGAGGGTTAGGGTTAGGGTGAGGTTTAGGGTTAGGGTTAGAATTAGGCTGAGGGTGAGGCTGGGGTTGAGGGATAGGGTGAGGATGAGGGTTAGGGTTAGGGTGAGGGCTAGGGTTGGGTGAGGGTTAGTGAAAGGGTTAGCGTGAGGTTTAGGGTTAGGGTGATGGTTAGGGTTAGTGTGATGGTTAGTGTTAGGTTTAGGGTTATTTTTAGGGTTAGGGTAAGTGTTATAGTGAGGGTTAGCTTTAGGGTGAGTGTTATGGTTAGGGTGAGGGTTAGGGTTATGGTTAAGGTTGTTGTTAAGTTTAGGGTTAGGGTTACGGTTACTGTGTTGGTGAGGGTGCGGGTTACGGTTTGGGTTAGGATGAGGTTTAGGTTTAGGGTTAGGGATAGAATTAGGGTTAGGGAGACAGTGAGGTTTAGGGTTAGAGTTAGGGTTTGTGATAGGGTTAAGTTTAGGGTGAGGTTTAGGGTTAGGCTTAGGCTTAGGCTTACGCCCAGCATGAGTGTGAGGGTTAGGTTTAGTGTGATGGTTCTGATTAGGATTAGTGTTATTGTTAGTGTTAGGGTCAGAGTTGTAGTGAGGGTGAGGGTGCAGGTGAGGGTGAGGGTTAGGGTTAGGGTGGGGTTTACGGTTAGGGTTAGGGTTAGGGTTAGGTTGAGGGTGAGGTTTAGGGTTAGATTTAGGGTTAGTGTTAGGATAAGTTTTAGTGTTAGAGTTAGGGTTAGGGTGAGGCTGAGGGTGAGGTTTAGGGTTAGATTTAGGGTTAGTATTAGGATAAGTTTTAGTGTTAGAATTAGGGTTAGGGTGAGGCTGAGGGTGAGCGTTAGGTTTAGAATTAATGTTAGGATTAGGCTTATGGTGAGGGTTAGGTTGAGGGTGAGGGTTAGGGTTAGGGTTAGGAGTAGGTTTAGGGTTAGGATTAGGGTGAGTGTGAGGTTTTGGGTTAGGGTTAGGGATAGGCTTAGGGTTAAGGTGAGGTTGAGGGTTAGGGTTAAGGTTAGCGTGAGGTATAGGGTAAGGGTTAGGGTGAGTGTGAGGGTTAGGTTAGGGTTAGGCTTAGGATTAGGCTGAGGGTGAGGGTGTGTGTTAGGGTTAGGATGAGGTTTAGGGTTATGGGGAGGGTTATTATGAGGGTTAGGGTTAGGTTTAGGGTTAGGATGAGGGTGATTGTGTGTGTTAGGGTTAGGTTTAAGGTTAGGCTTAGGGTTAGTCTGAGGGTGAGTTTGAGGGTTAGGGTTAGAGTTAGGGTGAGGGTTAGGGTAAGGCTTAAAGGCAGGGTTAGGAAGAGGGTTAGGGTAAGATTTAGTGTTTGGTGAGGGCTAGGGTGAGGGTGAGGTTTAGGGTTAGGTTTGGAGTGAGGGTTAGGTTTAGGGTAAGGGTGAGAATTAGGGTTCGGTTTAAGTTTAGGGTTAGGTTGGGGGTTAGGGTAAGGGTTACGGTGAGGATGAAGGTTAGGGTTAGGTTGAGGTTAGGGTTCGGATTAGGGTAGGTTGAAGGTGACGGTGAAGGTTAGGTTTAGTGTTAGGGTGAGGGTTAGGATGAGGGTTAGGCTTAGGATTAAGGTTTTGGTGAGTGCTAGGGTGAGGGTGAGATTTAGGTTAGGGTTAGGGTGAGGTTTAGTGTTAGGGTAAATGTTAGGGTTAGGGTGAGGGTGAGGTTTAGGGTTAGAGTTAGGGTTAGGTTGAGGCTGAGTTTGAGGGTTAGTTTTAGTGTTAGTGTTAGATTTAGGGTTAGGATGAGGTTTAGGTTGAGTGTGAGGGTTAGGCTTAGGGTTAGGATTATGTTTAGGGTCAGGGTTAGGGTGAGTGTGAGCAATATGTTTAGGGTTAGGGTTCGGCTTAAGGTTAGACTGAGGGTGAGGTTGGGGGTGAGGTTTAGGTTTAGGGTGAGTGTGAGGGTTACGGTTAGGTTGAGAGTTAGGGTTAGAATTATGGTTAGGGTGAGGGTTAAGGTTAGGGTTAGGGTGAGGGTAAGGATGAGGATTAGGGTTAGAATTAGGGTTAGGGTGAGGGCTAGGGTGAGGTTGATGTTTAGGGTTAGTGTTAGATTAAGGTTTAGGGTTAGGGTTAGGGTGAGGATTAGGTTGAGGGTTAGGGTTAGAGTGAGGGTGAGGATTAGGGTTAGGCTGAGGGTTAGGTTTAGGATTAGGGTTAGCTTGAGTGTGAGTATTAGCATTAGGGGTAGGGTTAGGGTTAGGATTAGTGTTATAGTTAGGGTTAGTGTTAGAGTTATTGTGAGGGTGACGGTGAGGGTGAGGGTTAGGGTTAGGGTTAGGTTGAGGTTTAGGGTTAGGGTTTAGGATTAGGGTTAGGGTGAGGTTGTGGTTTAGGGTTAGATTTAGGGTTAGTTGGGGGGTTAGGTCGAGGGTGTGGGTTAGGTTTACTTTTAGGATTAAGGTTAGGCTGAGTGTTAGGTTGAAGTTTAGGGTTACGGTTAGGTTTAGGTTTAAGATTAGGGTGAGGGTGAGGGTGAGTGTGAGTGTTAGGGTTAGGGTTAGGTTTAGGCTTAGGGTGAGGATTAGGGTTAGTGTTAGAGTAAGGTTTAGGGTTAGGGTTAGGATTAGGGTGAGGATTAGGATGAGGGATAGTGTTACGGTGAGAGTTAGGTTTAGCGTTAAGGTTAGGGTTAGGGTTAGGTTTAGGTTGAGGTTGAGTGTTAGCATTAGGGTTAGGTTAGGGTTAGGGTTAGGTTTAGCGTTAGGATTACTGTTATTGTTAGGGTTAGGGTTAGAGTTATGGTGAGGGTGAGGGTCAGGGTGAGTGTTAGGATTTGGTTGAGGTTTAGGTTGAGGCTTAGTGTTAGCGTTAGGGTTGAGGTTAGGATTAGATTAGGGTGAGCCTGAGTGTGAGGTTTAGGGTTAGGCTTAGGCTTAGGCTTAGGGTTAGGCTGATGGTGACGGTGGGGGTGAGGATTAGGGTTAGGGTGATGGTTACACTTAGGGTTCAGGTGAGGGTCAGTTTTAGGCTCAGGGTTAGAGTTAGGGTTAAGGTGAGGTTGAGGTTTAGCTGTAGAGTTAGGGGTAGGGGGAGGGTTAGGGTTAGAGTGAGGGTTAGGGTGAGGGTGACGGTAAGGGTAAAGTTGAGGGTTAGGCTGAGGGTGAGGGTTAAGGGAAAGGTGAGGTTTAAGGTTAGGGTGAGTGTTAGGGTTAGGGATAGGGTGAGGGTGAGGGTTAGATTGAGGATTAGTTTTAGGGTTAATGTGAAGTTTAGGGTGAGGATGGGGTTTAGGGTTAGGGCGACGTCTAGGGAAAGGGTGAGTTTTAGGGTTAGTGTTAGGGTGAGGTTTATGGTTAGGGTAATGTTTAGGGTTAGTGTGAGGTTTAGTGTTAGGGTTAGGGTTAGTGTTAGGGTGAGGGTAAGCGTTATGTTGAGGGTTAGGGTGAGGGTTAGGGTTAGGGTTAGGGTTATTGTTAGTGTTAGGGTTAGAGTTAAGGTTATGGTAAGGGTGAGGGTGAGGGTTAAGATTAGGGCAAGGATGAGGTTTAGTTATAGGGTTAGCGTTAGGGTTTGGGTCAGGGTGAGTTTAGTGTTAGAGTTAGGGTTAGGGTGTGGCTGAGGGTGAGTGTTAGGGTTAGGATTAATGTTAGGGTTAGGCTCATGGTGACGATTAGGTTGAGTGTGAGGGTTAGAGTTAGGGTTAGGCGTAGGATTAGGGTTAGTGTTAGGGTGAGTGTGAGGGTTAGGGTTAGGGTTAGGGATAGGCATAGGGTTAGGCTGAGGTTGAGGTTGAGGGTTAGTTTTAGGGAGAGTTTTAGGGTTAGGGTTAGGGTGAGTGTGAGGGTTAGGTTTAGGGTTAGGCTTAGGGTTAGGCTGAGGGTGAGGTTGATGGTAAGTTTTAGGGTTAGGGTGAGGGTTAGGGTAAGGGTTAGGGGGAGGGTGAGGAAGAGGGTTAGGGTTAGGATTAGGGTTGGGTGAGGGCTAGGGTGAGGTTGAGGTTTAGGTTTAGGTTTAGGGTGAGGTTTAGGGTTAGGGTTACGGTGAGAGTTAGGGTTGGGTTTAAGTTTAGGGTTAAGTTGAGTGCTAGGGTAAGGTTTTCTGTGACGGTGAGGGTGAGGGTTAGGTTGAGGGTTAGGATTCAAATTAGGGTTAGGGTGAGGGTGAGGGTGAGGTTAAGTTTAGTGTTAGGCTGTGGGTTAGTTTGAGGGTTAGAGTTAGTATTAGGGTTAGGTTGAGGGCTAGGGTGAGGGTGAGGTTTAGGGTTAGGTTTAGGGTGAGGTTTAGGGTTAGGGTTAATGTTAGGGTCATGCTGTGTTTTAGATTTAGAGTTAGGGTTAGGGTAAGGTTGAGGTTGAGGGTTAGGTTTAGAATTAGTGTTAGATTTAGGGTTAGGTTGAGGTCGAGGGTTAGGCTTAGTGTTAGGATTAGGTTTAGGGTAAGGGTTAGGGTTAGTGTGTGCGTTAGGGTTAGGGTTAGGGTTAGGCTTAGGGTTAGGCTGAGGGTGAGGTTGAGTGTGAGGGTTAGGGTTAATGTGAGGGTTAGGGTTAGGGTTAGGGTTCGGTTATGTTTAGGGTTAGGGTGAGGGTTAGGGTCAGGGTTACGATGAGCTTGAGGTTTATGGTTAGGTTGAGAGTTAGGGTTAGGGTTAGGGTAAGGGTGAGGGTTAAGTTTAGGTTTAGGGTGAGGTTTAAGGATAGGATTAGGCTTAGGGTGAGGGCTAGGGTGAGGGTGAGGGTTAGGGTTAATGTTAGATTAAGGTTTTTGGTTTGGTTTAGTGTTAGGTTTGGGTTAGGTTGAGGTTTAGGGTTAAGGTGAGGGTGAAGATTATGGTTAGGGTGAGGGTTAGGGATAGTATTAGTGTTAGCATGAGGGTGAGTGTTAGTATTAGGGTTAGGATTAGGGTGAGGGTTATGTTTAGGGTTAGGATTAGTGTTATTGTTAGGGATAGGGTTAGAGTTATGTTGAGGGTGAAGGTGAGGGTGAGGGTGAGGGTTAGGTTTAGGGTGAGGTTTAGGGATAGGGTTAGTATGAGGGTTAGGGTAAGTTTGAGGTTTAGGTTTAGATTTAGGGTTAGTTGGAGGGTTATGTCGAGGGTTAGGGTTAGGGTTAGTTTTAGGTTTAAGGATGGGGTGAAGGTTAGGTTGAGGTTTAGGGTTGTGGTTAGGGTTAGGATTAGGGTGAGGATGAGGGTGAGTGTGAGGGTTAGGGTTAGGGTTTGGGTTAGGCTTAGGTTTAAGCTGAGGGTGAGGGTGGGGTTCAGGATTAGGTTTAGGGTGATGGTTAGGGTTAGTGTTAGGGTGAGTGTTAGGATGAGGGTTAGAATAAGTATTAGGGTTAGGGTGAGGTCTAGGGTGAGGGTGAGTGTTAGGTTTAGTGTGATGTTTAGGTTTATGTTTAGGGTGAGGGTTAGGATGAGGTTTAGGGTTAGGGTGAGGTTTAGGGTGAGGATGATGGTAAGGGTAAAGGTGAGGTTTAGGCTGAGGGTGAGGGTTAAGTGAAGGGTGAGGGTTAGGGTTAGGTTTAGGGTTAGGGTGAGGTTTAGATTGAGGATTAGTGTTAGGGTTAGTGTGAGGTTTAGGGTGAGGATGAGGGTTAGGGTTAGTGTGAGTGTGAGGGTTAGTGTTAGGGTTACGGTGAGGTCTAGGGTGAGGGTGAGGGTTAGGATTAGGGTTAGGGTTAGGGTGAGGTTTAGGATTAGGGTGAGGTTTAGGGTTAGTGTGAGGTTTATGGTTAGATTTAGGGTGAGATTTAGTGTTAGGATGAGGGTTAGGGTTAGGGTGAGGGTTATGGTTAGGGTGCGGGTTAGGGTTATTGTTAGGGTTATTGTTAGGTTTAGGGTTATGGTTAGGTTGAGTGTGAGGGTTACGGTTAGGGTTAGGGTTACCCGTAGTTTTAGGCTGAGGGTTTGGTTGAGGGTGATGGTTAGGTTTAGTTTGAAGGTAATGGTTAGGGTTAGGTTTAGTGTTAAGGATATGGTTAGAGGTATTGTTAGGGTGAGGGTGAGGTTTAGGCGTAGGGTTAGTTTTAGACTGAGGTTTAGGGTGAGTATTAGGGTTAGGGTGATGGTTAGGGTAGGGGTGACGGTAAGGGTAAACGTGAGGGTTAGGTTGAGGGTGAGGGTTACGGTAAGGTTGACTATTAGGGTTTAGTTGAGGGTTAGGTTTAGGGTTAGGGTGCGAGTTAGGGTTTGCGTTAAGTTTAGGGTTAGGGTGAGGTTTAGATTAAGGATTACAGTGAGGGTGAGGGTTAGGGTTATTTTGAGTGTTAGGGTTAGGATTAGGGTTAGGGTTAGGGTGAGGTTTAGGGTTAGTGTTAGGGTGAGGGTAAGGAAGAAGTATTGGGTTAGAATTAGGGTTAGGGTGAGGCCTAGGGTGAGGATGAGGTTTAGGGTTAGGATTAGGGTGAGGTTTAGGGTTAGGGTTATTGTTAGGGTGAGGGTGAGGTTCAAGTGTAGGGTTAGTGTTAGGGTTAAGTTTAGGGTGAGAGTTAGGTTGAGGTTTAGGGTTAGGGTTAGGATTAGGGTTAGGGTGAGGGTTAGGGTTAGATTGAGGATTAGTGTTAGGGTTAGTGTGAGGTTTAGTGTGAGGCTGAGGGTTAGGGTTAGGGTAAGAGCTAGGGTGAGGCTGAGGGTTAGGGTTAGTGTTAGTGTGAGTTTTAGGGTTAGGGTTATGTTTAGGGTTAGTGTGAGGGTTAGTTTTAGGGTGACGGTTAGTGTTAGGGTGAGGGTTAGGGTCAGGGTGACGGTTATTTTTAGGGTGAGGGTGAGGGTTAGAGTTAGGGTTAGGATTATTGATAGGGTTCGGGTTAGGTTGAGGGTGAGATTTAGGGTTAGAATTAAGGTTAGTGTAAGGGTTAGGGTTAGGGTAAGGGTTAGGGTTAGGATTAGGCTTAGGCTTATGCTTAGGCCGAGCATCAGGGTGAGGGTTAGGGTTCGGTATAGGGTGAGGGTTAAGGTTAGGGTTAGGGTGAGTGTTAGGATGAGGTTTAGGGTTAGGATTAGGGTTAGAGTGAGGGCTAGGGTGAGGGTTAGTGTGAGGCTTAGGTTTAGGGATGTGGATAGGTTTAGGATTAGTGTTTGGGTGTGGGTGAGTGTGAGGATTAGGGTTAGGGTAAGGGTTAGGGTGAGCGTTAGGGTTCGGTTTAAGTTTAGGGTCAGGCTGACTTTTAGGGTAAGTGTTACGGTGATGGTGAGTGTTAGGTTTAGGTTGAGGGTTAGGGTTAGGATTAGGGTTAGGGTGAGGGTGAGGGTGAGGGTTAGGGTTAGTGTTAGGGTAAGGGATAGGATCCGGGTTAGGATTAGGATTAGGGTGAGGGCTATGGTGAGGGTGAGGTTTAAGTTTAGGTTTAGTGTGAGATTTAGGGTTAGGGTTAGGGTGAGTGTGAGATTTAGGGTTAGACTTGGGGTTAGTGTTAGGGTTAGGATTAGGGTGAGCATTAGGGTTAGGGTTAGTGTTAGGCTTAGGCTGAGGCTTAGGCTGAGGGTTAGGGTTAGGGATAAGGTAATGTTTAGGGTTAGGGTAAAGATTAGGTTTTAGATGAGGGTGAGGTTTATGGTTATATTTAGGGTTACTTGGAGGGTTAGGTCGAGGGTGAGGCTTAGGGATAGTGTTAGGGTTAAGGTTAGGGTTATGGTTAGGGTTAGTGTGAGGATTAGTGTTAGGGTTAGGGTTAGTTTTAGGGTGAGGGTAAGTGTTAGGCTGAGGGTTTGTGTTAGGGTGAGTGTTATGGTTAGGGTGAGTGTTAGGATTAGGGTTAGGGTTATTGTTAGGGTTAGGTTTAGGGTTTTGGTTACGGTGAGGGTGAGGTTTAGGGTTAGAGTTAGGATGAGGTTTAGGGTTTGGTTTAGGGTTGGAGTTAGGGTTAGGATGAACGTGAGGTTTACGTTTAGAGTTAGGGTGAGGGTGAGGGTTAGGGTTAGGATTAGGGTAAGGGTTAGGATGAGGATGAGGTTTAGGGTTAGTGTTAGGGTTAGGGTGAAGTGGAGGGTGAGTGTAAGGGTGACAGTTAGTGTTAGGTTTAGGGTTAAGGTAAGGGTCAGGGTTAGGGTGAGTGTGAGGATGAGGGTTAGGGTTACCGTGAGGGTTAGGGTTAGGGTTAGGAGGAGGGTTAGGGTGAATTTCAGGATTAGGATTAGGGTTAGGGTGAGGGCTAGGGTGAGGGTGAGGTTCAGGTTTAGGGTTAGGGTGAGGTTTAGGGTTAGGGTTTGGGTTAGGGTTAGGGTGAGGGTGAGGTTTAGGGTTAGAGTTAGGGTTAGGCTTAGGCTTAGGGTTAGGCTGAGAATGAGTGTGAGGCTGAGGGTTAGTGTTACGGTGAGGGTTAGGGTAAGAGTTAGGGGTTGGGTTAGTGTTAGGGTGAGGGTGAGGTTTACGGTTAGAGTTAGGGGTAGGATGAAGCTGAGGTTGAGGGTTTGGGTTAGGCTTAGTGTTAGATTTAGGGTTAGGGTGAGGGTTAGGTTTATGGAAAGTTTAAGGCTTAGGTTTAGGATTAGGTTTAGGGTAAGGGTTAGGGTGAGTGTGAACATTAGGACTAGGGTTAGGGTTTGGCTTAGGGTTAGGCTGAGGGTGATGGTTAGGGTTAAGATAAGTGTTAGATTAAGGTTTAGGGTTAGGGTTAGGGGTGAGAGTTAGGGTTTGTGTATGTTTAGGGTTAGGGTGAGGGTTAGGATTACGGCTAAGGTGAGCTTGAGGTTTAGGATTATGTTGAGGATTAGGCTTAGGGTTAGGGCTAGGGTGAGGGTTAAGGTTCAGGTTAGGATGAGGGTAAGGTTGAGGATTAGGGTTAGGATTAGGGTTAGGCTGAGGGCTAGGGTGAGGTTGAGGGTTAGGGTGAGGGTAAGTTTGAGGGTTAGGTTTACCGTCAGGGTGATGATTAGGGTTAGGGTGAGGGTTAGGTTTAGGATTAGGGTTAGCCTGAGGATGAGTGTTAGGATTAGTGTTAGGGTTAGGTTTCGGGTTAGGATTAGTGTTATTGTTAGGGTTAGGGTTAGAGTTATGGTGAGGGTGAGTGTGAGGGTGAGGGTGAGGATTAGGGTTAGGGTGAGGTTTAGTGTTAGGGTTAGGATTAAGGTTAGGGTGAGAGTGAGGGTTCGGGTTAGGGTGAGTGTTAGGGTTAGGGTGAGGGTGAGAGTTAGGGTTAGGGTAAGTGTTAGGTTTAGGGTTAGGGTGAGAGTTAGGGTTCGGTTATGTTTAGGGTTAGGGTGAGGGTTAGGGTTAGGGTTAGGGTGAGAGTTAGGGTTCAGTTATGTTTAGGGTTAGGGTGAGGGATAGGGTTAGGGTTACGGTGAGCATGAGGTTTAGGGTTAAGTTGTGGATTCGGCTTAGGGTTAAGCCTAGGGTGAGGGTTAAGGTTAGGCTGAGGTTGAGAGTAACGGTGAGGTTTAGGGTTAGGATTAGGGTTAGGGTGAGGGTGAGGTTTAAGGTTAGAGTTAGGGTTAAGCTGAGGCTGAGGGTGAGTGTTAGGGTTAGGTTTAGGATTAGGATTAGGGTAAGGTTTAGGGTGAGTGTGAGTGTTAGGGTTAGGGATAGGCTTAAGGTTACACTGAGGGTGAGGGTGAGGGTGAGGTTTAGGGTTAGGATTAGGGTTAGGGTGAGGGTGAGTGTGTGTGTTAGAGTTAGGTTTAGGGTTTGGCTTAGGGTTAGGCTGAGGGTGAGGTTGAGGGTAAGGGTTAGTTTTAGGGTGAGGGTTAGAGTAAGGGTTAGGGGGAGGGTTAGGATGAGGTTTAGTGTTAGGATTAGGGTTAGGCTGAGGGCTAGGGTGAAGGGGAGGTTTAGGTTTAGGGTCAGGGTGAAGTTTAGTGTTTGGGTTAGGGTTAGGATGATGATGAGGGTCAGGGTTAACCTTTGGATTAATATTAGGCTTAGGCTTAAGGTGAGGTTTAGGTTGAGGGTTAGGATTAGGGTTAGGACTAGGATTAGGGTTAGGGTGATGGTGAGGATTAGGGCTAGGGTTAGGGAAAGGCTTAAGGTTAGGCTGAGGTTGAGGGTGAGTGTTAGGGTTAGGGTGAGGTTTAGGGTTAGGGTTAGGGTGAGTGTGAGGGTTAGGGTTAGGCTTAGGTTTAGGATTATGCTTAGGGTGAGGGTGTGGTTTAGTGTTAGGGTTAGGGGGAGGTTTAGGATGAGGGTTAGTGTTAGGGTGAGGTTTAGGGTGAGGGTGAGTGTGTGTGTTATGGTAGGTTTATGGTTAGGCTTAGGGTTAGGCTGCGGGTGAGGTTGAGGCTGAGGGTTAATGTTAGGGTGAGAGTTAGGATAAAGGTTAGGGGGAGGGTTAGGAAAAGGGATAGGGTTAGGATTAGGTTTGGGTGAGACTAGGGTGAGAATGAGGTTTAGGGTTAGGGTTAGCTTGAGGGTTAGGATTATGGTAAGGGTGAGAGTTAGTGTTTGGGTTAAGTTTAGGGTTAGGTTGAGGGTTAAGGTAAGGGTTACGTTAAGGGTAAGGGTTAGGGTTAGATTGAGGGTGAGGGTTCGGATTGGGGTTAGGGTGAGCGTGAGGGTTATGGTTAGTGTTAGGGTGAGGGTTAGGATGAGGGTTAGGGTTAGGATTAGTATTAGGGTGAGGCCTAGGGTTAGGGTGAGGTTTAGTGTTAGGGGTAGGGTTAGTGTTAGGGTGAGGGTGACGTTTACATTTATAGTTAGGTGTAAGATGAGACTGAGGTTGAGGTTTAGGGTTAGGCTTAGTGTTAGATTTAGGGTTAGGGTGAGGATAAGGTTGAGGGTGAGTGTTAGGATTAGGTTTAGGGTAAGGGTTAGGGTGAGTGTGAGCATTAGGGCTAGGGTTAGGGTTTGGCTTAGGGTTAGGCTGAGGGTGAGGGTGAGGATGAGGGTTAGGGTTAGTGTTAGATTAAGGTTTAGGGTTAGGGTTAGTGTTAGGGTGAGGGTTAAGTTGAGAATGAGGTTTAGGGTGACGTTGAGGATTAGGCTTAGGGTTAGGGCTAGGGTGAGTGTTAAGGTTAGGGTTAGGGTGAGGGTTAGGATGAGGATTAGGTTTAGGATTAGGGTTAGGGTGAGGGCTAGGGCTAGGGTGAGTGTGAGGGTTAGGGTTAGTGTTAGATTAAGGTTTAGGGTTAGGTTTAGGGTTAGGGTGAGGGTAAGTTTGAGGGTTAGTGTTAAGGTCAGGGTGATGATTAGGGTTAGGGTGAGGGCTAGGTTTTAGTATTAGGTTTAGCCTGAGGATGAGTGTTAGGATTAGTGTTAGGGTTAAGGTTAGGGTTAGGTTTCGGTTTTGGATTAGTGTTATTGTTAGGGTTAGGGTTAGAGTTATGGTGAGGGTGAGGGTGAGGGTGAGGGTGAGGGTTAGGGTTAGGGTGAGGTTTAGCGTTAGGGTTAGGATTAGGGTTAGTGTGAGTGTGAGGGTTAGGTTTAGGGTGAGTGTTAGGGTTAGGGTTAGGGTGAGAGTTAGGGTTTGGTTATGTTTAGGGTTAGGGTGAGGGTTAGGGTTAGGGTTACGGTGAGCATGAGGTTTAGGGTTAGGTTGAGGATTAGGCTTAGGGTTAATGCTAGGGTGAGGGTTAAGGTTAGGCTTAGGGTGAGGGTAAGGATGAGGATTAGGTTTAGGATTAGGGTTAGGGTGAGGGCTAGGGTGAGCTTGAGGGTTAGGATTAGTGTTAGATTAAGGTTTAGGTTTAGGGTTAGGGTTAGGGTCAGGGTTAGGTTGAGGGTTAGGGTTACAGTGATGGTGAGGATTAGGGTTAGGGTTAGGATAAGGGTTAGCATGAGGTTGAGTGTTAGTATTACAGTTAGGGTTAGGGTTAGGGTTAGGTTTCGGTTTAGGATTAGTGTAATTGTTAGGGTTAGGGTTCGAGTTATGTTTAGGGTGAGGGTGAGGGTGAGGGTTAGGGTTAGGGTTATGGTGAAGTTTAGGGTTAAGGTTAGGATTAGGGTTAGTTTGAGGGTGAGTTTTAGGGTTAGATTTAATTTTAGTTGCAGGGTTAGGTCGAGGGTTAGGGTTAGGTTTAGTTTTAGGGTTAAGTTTAGGGTGAGGGTTAGGTTGAGGTTTAGGGTTATGGTTAGTGTTAGGGTTAGGATTAGGATGAGGGTGAGGGTGAGTGTTAGGGTTAAGGTTAGGGTTAGCCTTAGGCTTAGGCTTAGGCTGAGTGTGAGGGTGGGTGTGAAGATTAGGTTTAGGGTGATGGTTAGCATTAGGGCTAGGTTGACGGTTAAGATGAAGGTTAGGATTAGGATTAGAGTTAGGATGAGGGCTAAGGTGAGGGTGAGGGTTAGGGTAAGTTTTCAGCTTAGGCTAAGGTTTAGGATGAGCATGAGTTTGAGGGTGAGTGTTAGGGTTAGGGTGATGGTTAGGTTTATGGTTAGGGTGAGGGTTAGGATGAGGTTTAGGGGAAGGGTGAGGGTTAGGGTGAGGATGATGGTAAGGTTAAAGATGAGGTTTAGGCTGAGGGTGAGGTTTAAGATAAGAATGAGCGTTAGGGTTAAGTTTAGGGTTAGGGTAAGGGTTAAGGTTAGGGTTAGATTGAGGGTTAGATTGAGGATTAGGGTTAGCGTTAGTGTGATCTTTAGGGTGAGGATGAAGGTTAGGGTTAGGGTCAGGGTGATGGTTAGAATTAGGGTTAGGGTGAGGGCTAGGGTGAGGGTGAGAATTAGGGTTAGGGTTAGGGTTAGGGTGAGGTTTCGGATTAGGGTGAGGTTTAGAGTTAATGTGAGGGTTAGTGTTAGGGTTAGGGTTAGCGTTAAGTTGCGGGTTATGTTTAGTGTGAGGGTTAGGTTTAGGGTTAGGGTTATGGTTAGGTTTAGGGTTAGGGTTACGGTTACGGTGATGGTGAGGTTTAGGGTTACAGTTAGGGTGAGGTTTAGTGTTAGTGTTAGGATTAGAGTTAGGGTTATGATGAGGGTGAGGTTTAGGGGTACAGTTAGGGTTAGGGTGAGGGTTAGGGTTAGGTGCGGGTTAGCGTGGGTGTGACAGTAAGGGTAAAGTTGAGAGTTAGGCTGAGGGTGAGGGTTACGGTAAGGGTGAGGGTTAGGGTTAGGGTGAGGGTTAGTGTTAGCTTTAGGGTGAGGTTGAGGGTTAGATTGAGGATTAGTGTTAGTGCTAGTGTGAGGTTTAGTGTGAGGATGAGGGTTAGGATTAGGGTGAAGGCTAGGGTGAGGGTGAGGGTTGGGGTTAGTGTTAGGCTGAGGTTTAGGTTTACGGTGATGTTTAGGGTTAGTGTGCGGGTTAGTGTTACGGTTAGGATTAGTGTTAGGTTGAGGGTAAGTGTTTGGGTGAGCATTAGGGTTAGGGTGAGGGTTATGGTTAGGGTGAGTGTTAGGGTTAGGTTTATGTTTATTGTTAGGGTTTGGGATAGTGTTACGGTTACGGTGAGGATGAGTGTGAGGTTTAGGTTTAGGGTGAGGTTTAGGGTTAGGGTTAGTGTTAGGGTGAGGTTGAGGTTTAGGGTTAGATTTAGGGTTATTGTTAGTGTGAGGGTTATTGTTAGCATTAGGGTTAGTGTTACAGTCAGGGTAAGTCTTAGGGTGAGGGTTTGGGTCAGGGTGAGGGTTATGGTTAGTCTGAGGGTTAGGATTAGGGTTAGGGTTATTGTTAGGGTTGGGTTTAAGTTTATGGTTATGGTACGGGTGAGGGTGAGGGTTAGTGTTAGGGTTAGGGTGAGGTTTAGAATGAGGGTGGGGTTTAGGGTTAGAGTTAGGGTTAGGGTGAGGGTTAGCTTGAGGGTTAGGGTTAGGGTTAGTGTTAGGTTTAGGGTTAGGGTGAGAGTTAGGAGGAGGTATAGGGTTAGTGTTAGGGTTAGGATTAGGGTTAGGGTGAGGGTGAGTGTGTGTGCTAGGTTTTGGTTTAGGGTTAGGCTTAGGGTTAGGCTGAGGGTGAGTTTGAGAGTGAGAGTTAGGTTTAGGGTTAGGGTAAGGGTGAGGGTGAGGTTTAGGGTTAGGGTTAGGGTGGGATTAGGATTAGGATTAAGGTGAGGGTGAGGGTAAGGTTTAGGTTTAGGGTTAGGATGAGGGTTAGCGTTAGGATTAGGGTTAGGGTGAGTACTAGGGTGAGGGTGATGGTTAGGTTTAGGGTGACGGTTAAGTTTACGGTTAGGGTGAAGTTTAGGATGAGGTTTAGGGTTAGGAGGAGGTTTAGGGTGAGGATAATGATAAGGGTAAAGGTGAGGTTTATGCTGGGGGTTAGGGTTAAGATAAGGATGAGTGTTAGGGTTAGGTTTAGGGTTAGGGTAAGGGTTACGATTAGGGTTATGATGAGGGTTAAATTGAGTTTTAGGGTTAGGGTTAGTGTAAGGATTAAGGTTAGGTTGAAGGTTAAGGTTAGGGTCAGGTTTAGGGTTAGGGTGAGGTTGAGTTTTTGTGGTGTCATTAGGGTTATGGTGAGAGTTAGGGTGAGGGTTAGGTTTAGGGTAAGGGTTCGCATGGGGGTGATGGTAAGGTTAAACGTGAGGGTTAGTCTGAGGTTCAGGGTTACAGTGGGGTGAGGTTTAGTGTTAGGGTGAGGGTTAGGGTTAGGGGAAGGGTGTGGGTGAGGGTTAGATTGAGGATTAGTGTTACGGTTAGTGTGAGGTTTAGGGTGAGGATGAGGGTTAGGGTTAGGGTGAGGGGTAGGGTGAGGGTGACGGTTAGGTTTAGGTTTAGGGTGAGGTTTAGGGTTAGGGTCATGATTAGGGTTAGTGTGAGGATTAGTGTTAGTTTTAGGGTTAGTGTTAGGGTGAGGGTAAGTGTTAGGGTGAGGGTTAGGGTCAGGGTGAGGGTTATGTTTAGGTTGAGTGTTAGGGTTAAGGTTAGGGTTAGGGTTATTGTTAGGGTTAGGGTTACGGTTACGGTGAGGGTGAGGGTGAGGGTGAGGGTGAGGGTTAGGGTTAGTATGAGGTTTAGGTTTAGGGTATGGGTTAGAGTTAGGGTTAGGGTGAGAGTGAGTTTTACGGTTAGAGTTAGGGGTAGTGTTAGGGTCAGTGTTAGGGTGAGGGTTTGGGTTAGAGTTACACTTAGGCTTAGGCTTAGGCTTAGGCCAAGCATGAGGGTGAGGGTTAGGGTTAGGGTTAGGGTGTGGGTTAGGGTTAGTTTTAGGGTGAGGTTTAGGATGAGGTTTAGGGTTAGGATTTGTCTTAGGGTGAGGACTAGTGTGAGGGTTAGGGCGAGGGTTAGTTTTAGGGATAGGGTTAGGTTTAGGGATAGGGTTAGGTTGAGTCTGAGGGTCAGTGTTAGGGTTAGGCTTAGGTTTAGGGTGAGGGTAAGGTTATGGTTTTGGTTAGGGTGAGGGTGATGCTGAGGATTAAGGATAGATTTAGGGTTGGGTTTAGTGTTAGTGTTAGGGTTAGGGTTATGGTTACAGTTAGGTTAGGGCTAGGGTTAGGCTTAGGTTTAGGCTGAGGGTGAGGGTGGGGTTGAGTATTAGGGTTAGGGTTAGGATTAAGGTTTTTGTTAGTGTAATTGTTAGGGTTAAGTTTGCACTGAGGTTGAGGCTGAAGGTGAGGATTATGGATAATATTAGGGTTAAGGTTAGGGTTAGTGTTATTTTTAGGGTTAGGTTTAGAGTTACGGTGAGATTGAGGGTGAGGGTTAAAGTTAGGGTTAGGGTGAGGTTTAGCGTGAGGTTTATGGTTAGGGTTAGGGTGAGGGTGAGGTTTAACATTAGAGTTAGTGTTAGGGGGAGGGTTAGGGGGAGGTTTAGGTTTATTGTTAGTGTTAGGGTTAGGGGATGATGAGGGTTAGGTTGAGGTTTAGGGATAGGGTTAGGTTTAGTATTAGGGTTAGGGTGTGGGTGAGTGTGACCGTTAGTGTGAGGGCTAGGCTTTGGCTTAGGGTTAGGCTCAGGATGAGGGTGGGGGTGAAGATTATGGTTAGGGTGATGGTTTGGGTTAGGGTTAGTGTTATTGTTAGGGTTAGGGTTAGAGTTACGGTGAGGGTGAGCGTGAGGGTTAGGGTTAGGTTTAGGGTTAGGGTTAGGATTAGGGTTAGGGTGAGGGTGAGGTTTAGGTTAGATTTAGGGTTAGTTGGAGATTTAGGTCGAGGGTTAGGGTTAGGGTTAGTTTTCGGGTTAAGTTTAGGGTGAGGGTTAGGTTGAGGTTTAGGTTTATGGTCAGGGTTAGTTTTAGGAGTAGGGTGATTGTGAGTGTGAGGGTGAGGGTTAGGGTTAGTCTTAGAATTAGGCTTATAGTTAGGCTGAGGGTGAGGGTGGGGGTGAAGATTAGGTTTAGGGTGGTGGTTATGGTTGAGGCTAGTGTGAGGGTTAGGATGAGGATTAGGATTAGCATTAGGGTTAGGGTGAGGGCTATGGTGTGGGTGAGGGTTAGGGTAAGGGTTAAGCTTAGGCTTAGGGTTAGGCTGAGCATGACGTTGAGGGTGAGGGTTAGGGTTAGGGTGATGGTTAGGTTTAGGGTTAGGGTGAGGGTTAGGATGAGGTTTATGGTTAGGGTGAGGGTTAGGGTGAGGATGATGGTAAGGGTCAAGGTGAGGTTTAGGCTGAGGGTGAGGGTTAAGTTAAGGGTGAGGGTTAGGGTTAGGTTTAGGGTTAGGGTAAGGGTTAGGGTTAAGGTTAGGGTGAGGGTTAGATTGAGGATTAAGGTTAGGCTTAGTGTGAGGTTTAGAGTGACGATGAGTTTTAGGGTTAGGGTGAGGGTGAGGGTTAGGATGAGGTTCAGTTTAAGGATTAGGGTTATGGTGAGGGCTAGGATGAGTGTGAGGTTTAGGGTTTGGGTTAGGTTGAGGTTTAGGGTTAGGGTTAGGGTTAGGGTTAGTGTGAGGTTTATGGTTATTGTTAGTGTTAGGGTTATGGGATGGTCAGGGTTAGGTTGAGGTTTAGGGATAGTGTTAGGTTTAGTATTTGATTTAGGGTCAGGGTGAGTGTGACGGTTATGGTGAGGGCTAGGCTTAGGCTTAGGGTTAGGCTGAGGTTGTGGGTGCGGGTGAGGGTTAGGGTTAGGGTTAGGGTGTGGTTTAGGGTTAGGGTTAGTGTTAGTGTGAGGGTGAGGTTTAGGGTTAGATATAGGTTTTGGGGGAGGGTTAGGGTTAGGGTTAGGGATAGGGTTAGTGTTAGAAGTAGGGTGAGGGTGAGGGTTAGGTTGTGGTTTAGGGTTAGGGTTATGGTTAGGGTTAATTTGAGGGTTAGTGTTAGGGTTAGGGTTAGTGTTCGGTTGAGGGTAAGTTTTAGGTTGAGGGTTTGGGTTAGGGTGAGTGTTATGGTTAGGGTGATCGTTAGGATTAGGGTTAGGGTTATTGTTAGGGTTAGGTTTAGGGTTTTTGTTACGGTGAGGGTGAGGCATAGGGTTAGGGTTAGGGTGAGGTTTAGGGTTTGTGTTAGGGTTAGAATGAGGATTATGATGAAGGTGAGGTTTGGGGTTAGTGTTAGGTTGATGGTGAGGGTTAGGGTTAGGATTTGGTTTAGGGTGAGGGTGAGTGTGTGTGTTAGGTTTAGGTTTAGGCTAAGAGTTAGGCTAAGGGTGAGGTTGAGTGTGAAGGTTAGGGTTTGAATTAGTGTTATTGTGAGAGTGAGGGCGACGGTTTGGTTTAGTGTTAGGGTGAGGGTTAGGGTGAGTGTTAGGATTAGGTTTAGGGTTATGGTGAGCGTTAGGGTTAGGGTTAGGTTGAGGGTTTGGATTAGGGTAAGAGTTAGGGTTCAGAAAACCCAGAAATGAACCTACAGACCTATAACCATCTAATCTTCGATAAGGAAGCTAAAACAATAGAATGGAAGAAAGACAGCCTCTTCAGTAAATGGTGCTGGTAAAATTGGTTAACTACATGTAGAAAACTAAAGCTAGCTCCTTATATATCACTCTGCACCAGAATCAACTCCAAATGGATCAAAGACCTTGAACTCAAAGCAGACACTCTGAAAACATTACAGGATGGAATAGGAGAAACCCTAGGTCTCCTTGGCTCAGGCCGAAATTTTCTGAATAGAGACCCAGAAACACAACAAATCAAAGAAAGGTTGGACAAATGGGATTGCATAAGGTTGCAGAGCTTCTGCAGGGCAAATGACATAGCTAGCAAGATCAATAGAAAGCCCACCGATTGGGAGAAGATCTTTACTAGCCATACAACGGACAAGGGTCTCATATCTAAAATATACTTGGAACTCAAAAAATTAAACCACCCAACAACAAATCCTCAAAGAAACAACTGCCCAATAAATAAGTGGGCGAAAGACTTAAAGAGAAGCTTCTCTGAAGAAGAAAGAAGGATGGCCAATAGACACATGAAGAAATGTTCAACATCCCTAGCCATAAAAGAAATGCAAATCAAAACAACATTGAGACATCACCTCACTCCAGTTAGAACAGCAAAAATCAAGAACTCTAACAACAACAGATGCTGGAGGGGATGTGGACAGAAAGGAACCTTACTACATTGTTGGTGGGAATGTAAACTTGTTCAACCACTTTGGAAAGCAGTATGGAGGTTCCTCAAAAGACTTCACATAGATCTCCCCTATGATCCAGCAATCCCACTTTTGGGCATTTACCCAAATGTATACAAACAAGACCACACTAAAGCTACCAGCACAACTATGTTTATTGCAGCATTATTTACCATAGCTAAGATATGGAACCAACCCAGATGCCCCTCAATAGATGAATGGATCAAGAAAATGTGGTATATATACACAATGGAATTCTATGCCTCCATCAGAAAGAATGACATTTCCCCATTTGTTAGGAAATGGAAAGGCTTGGAAAAAATTATATTAAGTGAAGTAAGCCAGGCCCAAAGAAACATAGGTCCCATGGTTTCCCTTATTTGCAATATCTAGTATAGGTATGAGTCAAGCAGAAAAGGTCAGATAATGTGATGTTAGGAAAATGAATCCTTAGTTATGTATTTTAATGTTTTCGTTTCTTTCATGCATGTGTTTCTAACGCATTTATAAGATTATTTCTTTGTTGCTTTGTATGTCCCTCCCCCACAGTGTAACCCCCGCTTTCACTTTATTTGATGTCAGTATAAAATGTGGAGGAGATGGGGACAACAAGTCGTTTAAGGATTCAGGTGGACCTGTTCAACAAGGAGAATTACAAAATGTCATGTCAAAGCAAGCTTTACAATGTCGGTGTGGGGGGGGGGAGGGGGGTATGATTGGGTAGGGGGGAGAGGGAAGCCTGGGAAGGGAGGTGAAGGGTAAACAAAGGAGGAGGCTGCAATGCTTGGTAAGAAATGTATGCATTATCCTGCCAATGTAATTGTAACCCCTCTGTACAGTATGTTCTCAAATAAAATAAAATAAAATTTAAAAAAAAGAGTTAGGGTTCAGTTAAGTTCAGGGTTAGGGTGAGTGTTAGGGTTAGGGATATGGTGAGCATTAGGGTTAGGGTTAGGTTGAGGTTCTGGGTTACGTTAAAGATTAGGGTTAGTTTTAGGGTTAGGATGAGGGTTAGGATGAGGATTAGGGTTATGATTAGTGTTAGGGTGAGGGATAGGGTGAGGGTGAGAACTAGGGTTAGTGTTAGGTTAAGGCTTAGGGTTAGGGATAGGATTAGGGTGAGGGTTAGGATGAGGTTTAGGGTTACAGTGAGGGTGAGGGTTAGGGTTAGGGTGAGGGTTAGGGTTAGGATTAGGGTTAGGGCTAGGGTGAGGGTGAGGTTTACGGTTAGAGTTAGGGTTAGGGTGAAGCTGAGGGTGAGTGTTAGGATTCCAGTTAGTGTTAGGTTTTAGGTTAGTGTAAGTGTCAGTGTTAGAGTGAGGGTAAGGGTGAGGGTTAACATTAGGGTGAGGGTTAGGGTTAAGGTTAGGGGGAGGGTTAGGATGAGGGTTAGGATTAGGAATAGGGTTAGGGTGCGGGCTAGGGTGAGGGTGAGGTTTAAGGTTAAGGTTAGGGTGAGGTTTAGGGTTAGGGTTAGAGTTAGGGTTAGGGTGAGGCTGAGGTTTAGAATTAGAGTTAGGGTTAAGGTGAGGCTGAGGGTGAGGGTTAGGGTTAGGTTTAGGATAAGGATTAGGGTAAGGGTTAGGGTGAGTGTGAGGGTTTAGGGTTAGGGTTAGGGTTAGGCTTAGGGTTACACTGAGGGTGAGGGTGAGGGTTAGGGTTAGGATTAGGGTTAAGGTGAGGTTGAGTGTGTATGTTAGTGTTAGGTTTAGGGTTAGGCTTCAGGTTAGGCTGAGGGTGAGGGTGAGGGTGAGGATTAGGGTTTGGGTGAGGGTTAGGGTAAGGGTTTGGGGGAGGGTTAGGATGAGGGTTAGTGATAGGATTAAGGTTAGGGAGAGGGCTATGGTGAGCGTGAGGTTTAGGTTGAGGGTCAGGGGGAGGTTTAGTGTTAGAGTTAGTGTTAGGGTGAGGCTGAGGGTGAGGGTTAGGGTTAGGATTAATGTTAAGCTTAGGCTTAAGGTGAGGGTTAGGTTGAGGCTGAGGGTTAGGATTAGGGTTAGGAGTAGGATTAGGGTTAGGGTGAGGGTGAGTGTGAGGGTTAGGCATAGGGTTAGGGATAGGCTTAGGTTTAGTCTGAGGTTGAGGGTGAGGGTTAGGGTTAGGGTGAGGTTTAGGTTTAGGGTTACGGTGTGTGTGAGGGTTAGAATTAGGGTTAGGCTTAGGATTAGATTGAGGGTGAGGGTGTGGGTTAGTGTTAAGGTTAGGTTTAGGGTTATGGGGAGGGTTAAAATGAGGGTTAGGTTTAGGGTGAGGTTTAGAGTGAGGGTGAGTTTGTGTGTTAGGGTTAGGTTTAGTGTTAGGCTTAGGGTTAGTCTGAGGGTGAGGTTGAGGCTGAGGGTTAGTGTTAGGATGAGGGTTAGGGTAAGGGTTAGGGGGAGGGTTAGGAAAAGGGAAAGGGTTAGGATTAGGGTTGGGTGAGGCTAGAGTGATGATGAGCTTTAGGGTTAGGTTTAGCTTGATCATTAGGATTATGGTAAGGGTGAGAGTTAGTGTTTGGGTTAAGTTTAGGGTTAGGTTGAGGGTTAGGGTAAGGGTTATGGTGAGGGTGAGTGTTAGGGTTAGGTTGAGGGTGAGGGATCGGATTAGGTTTAGGGTGAGGGTGAGGGTTATTGTTAGTTGTAGGTTGAGGGTGAGCGCTAGGGTGAGGGTGAGGTTTAGGGTTAGGGGTAGGGTTAGTGTTAGGGTGATGGTGAAGTTTAGGGTTAGAGTTAGGGGTAGGATGAGGCTGAGGTCGAGGGTTAGGGTTGGGGTTAGTGTTAGATTTAGGGCTAGGGTGATGGTTAGGTTGAGGGTGAGGGTTAGGCTTAGGGTTAGGGTTAGGTTTATGGTAAGGGTTAGGGTGAGTGTGAGCGTTAGGGCTAGGGTTAGGTTTTGGCTTAGGGTTAGGCTGAGGGTGAGGATGAGGGTTAGGGTTAGTGTTAGATTAAGTTTTAGGGTTAGGGTTAGGGTTAAGGTGAGAGTTAGGGTTCAGTTATATTTATGGTTAGGGTGAGGCTTAGGGTTAGGTTTAAGGTGAGCGTGAGGTTTAGGGTTACGTTGAGGATTAGGGTTAGGGTTAGGGCTAGGGTGAGGGTTAAGGTTAGGGTTAGGGTGAGGGTAAGGATGAGGTTTAGGGTTAGGATTAGGGTTAGGGTGAGGGCTAGGGTGAGGTTGAGGGCTAGGGTTAGTGTTAGATTAAGGTTTAGGGTTAGGGTGAGAGTTAGGTTTAGGATTAGGGTTAGTGTGAGGGTGAGTGTTAGGGTTAGGGTTAGCGTTAGGTTTTGGTTTAGGATTAGTGTTATTGTTAGGGTTAGGTTTAGAGTTATTTGAGTGTGAGGGTGAGGGTGAGGGTTAGGGTTATTGTGAGGTTTAGGGTGAGGGTTAGGATTAGGGTGAGGTTAAGGGTGAGGGTTAGGGTTAGGATGAGGGTTAGGGTTAGGGTTAGGGTGAGAGTTAGGGTTTGATTATGTTTAGGGATAGGGTGAGGATTATGGTTAGAGTTATGGTGAGCATGAGTTTTAGGGTTACGTTGAGGATTAGGCTTAGGGTTAGGGCTACGGTGAGGGTTAAGGTTAGCGTTAGGGTGAGGGCAAGGATGAGGATTAGGCTTAGGGTGAGGATTAGGGTTTGGATTAGGCTTAGCATAAGAGTGAATGTTAGGATTAGGGTTAGGGTTTGGGTGAGGTTTAGGGATAGGATTAGTGTTATTGTTACGGTTAGGGTTAGAGTTGTGATGAGGGTGAGGGTGAGGGTGAGGATTAGGGATAGGGATAGGGTGAGGTTTAGGGTTAGGATTAGGATTAGGGGTTGGGTGAGGGTGAGATTTAGGGTTAGATTTAGGGTTATTTGGAGGGTTAGGTCGAGGGTTAGGTTTAGGGTTAGTTTTAAGGTTAAGGTTAGGGAGAGGTTTAGGTTGAGGTTTTGTGTTATTGTTAGGGTTAGGGTTAGGATTAGGGTGAGGGTGAGGGTGAGTGTGAGGGTTAGGGTTAGGGTTAGGCTTAGGCTAGGGTTAGGCTGAGTGTGAGGGTGGGGGTGAAGATTAGGTTTAGGGTGATTGTTAGGTTTAGGGCTAGGATGAGTGTGAAGATGTGGGTTAGGATTATGATTAGGGTTAGGTTGAGGTCTAGGGTTAGGGTGAGGGTCAGGTTAAGGGTTAGGCTTAGGCTTAGGGTTAGGCTGAGCGTGAGGTTGAGGGTCAGGTTTAGGGTTAGGGTGATTGTTAAGTTTACGGTTGGGTGAGGGTTGGAATGAAGTTTAGGGTTAGGGTGAGGGTTAGGTTGATGGTGATAAGGGTAAAGGTGATGTTTAGTTTGAGGTTGAGGGTTAAGGTAAGGGTGAGTGTTAGGTTAAAGTTTGGGGTTAGGGTAAGGGTTAGGGTTAGGGTTAAGGTGAGGGTTAGATTTAGGATTAGGATTAGGTTTAGTGTGAGATTTAGGGTGAGGATGAAGTTTAGGGTTAGGGTGAGGGTGATGGTTAGAATTAGGGTTAGGGTGAGGGCTAGGGTCAGGGTGAGGATTAGCGTTAGAGTTAGGGTTAGGGTGAGGTTTAGGATTAGGGTGAGGTTTAGGGTTAGTGTGACTGTTAGTGTTAGGGTTAGCGTTAGTGTTAGGGTGAGGGTATGTGTTAGGGTGAGGGTTAGTGTTAGGTTGTGGGTTATGGTTCGTGTGAGGGTTAGGGTTAGGTTTATGGTTATTGTTACCTTTAGGGTTAGGGTTACGGTTATGGTGAGGGTGAGGGTTAGGTTTAGGGTTTGGGTCAGGTTTAGTATTAGGGTTAGTGTTAGAGTTAGGGTTATGTTGAGGTTGAAGTTTAGGGGTAGAGTTAGGGTTAGGGTAAGGGTTAGTTTTAGGGTGCGCATTAGCTTGGGGGTGAAAGTAAGGTTAAAGGCGAGGGTTAGGCTGAGGGTGAGGGTTACGGTAAGGTTTAGGGTTAGGGTTAGGGTGAGGCTTAGTGTTAGCTTTAGAGTCAGGTTGAGGATTAGATTGAGGATTAGTGTTAGAGTTAGTGTGAGGTTTAGGGTGAGGATGAGGGTTAGGGTTAGGGTGAAGGCTAGGGTGAGGGTGAGGGTTGGGGTTAGTGTTAGACTGAGGTTTATGGTTCGGGTGATGTTTAGGGTGAGTGTGAGTGTTAGGGTTAGGGTGAGGTTTAGGGTTATGGTTAGGGTTAGGGTTAGTTAGGGTGAGGTTGAGGATTAGGATTAGATTTAGGGTTAGTGTTAGTGTGAGGTTAGTGTTAGCATTAGGGTTAGTGATACTGTGAGCGTAAGTCTTAACTTGAGGTTTTGGGTCAGGGTGACGGTTATGGTTATTGTGAGCGTTAGGATTAGGGTTAGGGTTATTGTTAGGGTTCGGTTTAAGGTTACGGTTATGGTGCGGGTGAGGATGAGGGTTAGGGTTATTGTTAGGGTGAGGTTTAGGGTGAGGGTGAGGTTTAGGGTTACAGTTAGGGTTAGGGTGAGGATTGGGATTAAGGTTAGGCTTAGGCTTAGGCCGAGCATGAGGGTGAGTGTTAGGGTTCGTGTTTAGGTGAGGGTTAGGGTTAGGTTTAGGATTAGGGTCAATGTTACTATGAGGTTTAGGGTAAGGATAAGTGTAAGTGTGAGGGCTAGGCTGAGGGTTAGAGTGAGGGTTAGGGTTAGGGATAGGGTGAGGTTTAGGATTAGAGTTAGGGTGATGGTGAGTGTGAGGGTTAGGATTAGGGTTAGGGTTAGGATTAGAGTTAGGATGAGGGTTAGGGTTTGGGATAGGGTGAGGGTGAGGCTGAGGATTAGGGTTAGGTTTCGGGTTAGGTTTAGGGTTAGTGTTAGTGTTAGGGTTAGGGTTAGGGTTACAGTGAGGTTTGGGGTTAGGGTTAGGGTTAGGCTTAGAATTAGGGTGAGGGTTAGGATGAGGATTAGGTTTACGATTAAGGTTAGGGTGAGGGCTAGGGTGAAGGCAAGGATTAGGGTTAGTGATAGGGTAACGTGGGTTAGGGTTAGGGTTAGGGTGAGGGTTAGGATGAGCGTTAGGTTTACGGTGAGGGTGAGGGTTAGGGTTAGGGTGAGGTTTAGGGTTTGGATTAGGGTTTGGGTGAGGTGAGTGTTAGCATTAGGGTTAGGGTTAGGGTTAGGGTTAGATTTAGGGTTAGGATTACTGTTATTGTTTGGGTTAGGGTTAGAGTTATGTTGAGAGTGATGGTGAGGGTGAGGATTAGGGTTAGAGTTAGGGTTAGGTTTAGGGTTAGGGTTAGTGTTAGGGTGAGGGTGCGGTTTATGGTTAGATTTAGGTTTAGTTGGAGGGTTAGGTCTAGGGTTAGGATTAGGGTAAGTGTTAGGGTTAAGGTTAGTTTCAGGGTTAGGTGGAGGTTTAAGGTTAGGGTTAGTGTGAATTTTAGGGTGAGCATGAGGGTTAGGGTTAGGGTGAGGTTTATGTGTAGGGCGATGCTTAGGGATAGTGTGAGGTTTAGTGTTAGGGTTAGGATTAGTGTTAGGGTGAGGGTAAGTGTTAGGGTGAGGGTTAGGGTTAGGGTGAGGGTTATGGTTAGGGTGAGGCTAAGGGTTAGGGTTAGGGTTATTGTTAGCGTTAGTGTTAGGGTTAAGGTTATTGTGAGGGTGAGGGTGACGGTTAGGGTTAGGGCTAGGATGAGGTTTAGGGTTAGGGTTAGGGTTAGGGTTAGGATTAGGGATAGGCTTAGGGTTAGGCTGAGGTTGAGGGTGAGGGTTAGGGTTAGGGTCAGGTTTAGGGTTAGGTTTAGGGTGTGTGTGAGGGTTAGGGTTAGGCTTAGGATTCGGATTAGCCTGAGGGTGAGGGTGTGAGTTAGGGTTAGGATTAGTGTTAGGGTGATGTTTAGGGTTTTGGTTAGGCTTACTGTGAGGTTGAGGATTAGGTTTACAGTTAGGGTTAGGGTGAGGTTTAGGTTCAGGGTTAGGGTAAGTGTTAGTTTTAGGTTTAGGGTTAGAGTGAGAGTCAGGGGGAGGGTTAGGGTTAGGGTTAATGTTAGGGATAGGATTTGGGTTAGAGTGAGGGTGATTGTGTTTTAGGTTTACGTTTAGGGTTAGGCCTACGGTTAGGCTGAGGGTGAGGTTGACGTTGACGGCTAGGTTTAGCCTGAGGTTTATGGATGAGGGTTAGGGTTAGGATTAGAGTTAGAGTAAGGGCTAGGGTGAGTGTGAGGGTGAGGTTTAAGGTTAGGGTTATGATTAGGGGGAGCTTTAGTGTTAGGGTTAGGGTTAGAGTTACGGTTAGGCTGAGGGTGAGGTTTAGGGGTACAGTTAGGGTTAGGGTGCGGGTTAGCTTGGGGGTGACGGTAAGGGTAAAGTTGAGGGTTAGGCTGAGGGTGATGGTTACGGTAAGGGTTAGGGTTAGAGTTAGGGTGAGGGTTAGTGTTAGCTTTAGGGTGAGGGTGAGGGTTAGATTGAGGATTAGTGTTAGGGTTAGTGTGAGGTTTAGGGGGAGGATGAGGGTTAGGCTTAGGGTGAGGGCTAGGAAGAGGGTGAGGTTTAGGGTTAGTTTTAGGGTGAGGTTTAGTGTTAGAGTGATGGTTAGAGTTAGTGTGAGGGTTAGTGTTAGGGTTAGATTTAGTGTTAGGGTGAATGTAAGTGTTAGGGTGAGGGTTAGGGTTAAGGTGAGTGTAATGGTTAGGGTGAGGATTAGGATTGTTTTTAGCATTAGGGTTAGGGTTACGGTTATGGTGAGGGTGAGGGTGAGGCTTAGGTTTAGGACTAGGATGAGGTTTAGTTATAAGGTTAGGGTTAGGGTTAGGGTCAGGGTGAGGCTTAGTTTTAGAGTCAGGGTTAGGATGAGGCTGAGGGTGAGAGTTAGGTTTAGGATTAATGTTAGGGTTAGGCTTAAGGTGAGGGTGAGGTTGAGAGTGAGGGTTAGAGTTAGGGTTAGGAGTAGGATTACAGTTAGGGTTTGGGTGAGTGTGAGGGGTAGGTTTAGGGTTAGGGATAGGCTTAGGTTTAGGCTGCGGTTAAGGGTGAGGTTTAGGGTTAGGGTGAGGTTTAGGGTTAGGGTTAGGATTAGGAATAGGGTTGGGGTTAGGGTGAGTGTGAGGGTTAGGGTTAGGTTTAGGGTTAGTCTTAGGGTTAGGCTGAGGATGAGGGTGAGGGTGAGGGTTAGGGTTAGGGTGAGGGTTAGGTTTAGGGTTATGGGGAGGGTTAGGATGAGGGTTACGGTTAGGATTATTGTTAGAGTGAGGGCTAGGAAGAGGTTGAGGTTTAGGGTTAGGGTTAGTGTGAGGTTTAGGGTTAGGTTTAGGGTTAGGGTTAGGGTGAGTGTGAGGTATAGGGTTAGAGTTAGGGTTAAGCTGAGGCAGAGTGTGAGGCTTAGGGTTAGGTTTAGGATTAGGATTATGGTAAGGGTTAGGGTGAGTGTGAGAGTTAAGGTTCCGGTTAGGGTTAGGCTTACGGTTACACTGAGGGTGAGGGTGAGGGTGAGGGTTAGGATTAGGATTATGGTTAAGGTGAGGGTGAGTGAGTGTGTTAGGTTAGGTTTAGGTTTAGGTTAAGGGTTAGGCTAAGGATGAGGTTGAAGGTGAGGGTTAGGGTTAGGGTAAGGTTTAGGGTAAGGGTTAGGGGGAGGGTTAGGATGAGGGTTAGGGTTAGGATTAGGGTTAGGGTGATAGTGAGGGTGATGTTTAGGCTTAGTTTTAGGGTGAGGGTTAGGATGAAGTTTAGGATTAAGGTTAGGGTGAGGGTTAGGGTTAGGGTGAAGGTTAGGGTGAGGGTGAGGATTAGCTTTAGGGTTAGGACTAGGATTAGAGTAAGGGTTAGCGTGAGTTTGAGGGTTAGGGTTAGGGTTAGGTTTAGGCTTAGGGTTAAGCTGAGGCTGAGGGTGAAGGTGAGGGTTAGGGGTAGGGTTAGGGTGGTGTTTAGGGATAGGGTTATTGTTAGGTTGGGGATTAGTGTGAGTGTTATGGTTAGGGTGAGTATTATGGTTATGATGGGTGTGAGGGTGAGTGTGATGGTTAGGGTTAGGGTGAGAGTTAGGGTTCAGTTAAGTTTAGGGTGAAGGTGAGGTTTAGGTTTAGGGTGAGCGTCAGTTTTAGGGTTAGGTTTAGGGTTAGGGTTAGGGTAAGAATGAGGGTTAGTGTTAGGGTTCAAGTGAGGGTTAGGGTGAGGATTAGGGTTGCGATTAAGGTTAGGGTGAGGGCTAGGGTGAGCGTGTGGATTAGGGTTTGTTTTAGGGTAAGGTTTAGGGTTAGGGTTGGGGTTAGGGTGAGGGTTAGGATGAGGGTTAGGGTTACGGTGAGGGTGAGGGTTAGGGTTAGGGTGAGGTTTAGGGTTAGGATTAGGGTTAGGGTGTGGTTGAGTGTTAGCATTAGGGTTAGGGTTAGGGTTAGGGTTAGGTTTAGGGTTAGGATTAGTGTTATTGTTAGGGTTAGGGTTAGAGTTATGGTGAGGGTGAGGGTTAGGGTGAGGGTGAGGTTTATGTTTAGATTTAGGTACAGTTGGAGGGTTGGTTCTAGGGTTAGGGTTAGGGTTAGGGTTAGGGTTAAGGTTAGGGTGAGGGTTAGGTTGAGGTTTAGGGTTAAGGTTAGGTTTAGGTTTAGGATTAGGGTTAGGGTGAGGGTGAGTATGAGGTTTAGGGTTAGGGTTAGGGTTAAGCTTAGGGTTAGGCTGAGGTTTAGGGTGGGGGTGAGGATTAGGGTTAGGGTGATGGTTAGAGTTAGGGTTATGGTGAAGGTTAGTGTTAGGATTAGGGTTAGAGTTAGGGTTAGGGTGAGGATGAGGTTTACGGGTAGAGTTAGGGTTAGGGTGAGGGTTAGCGTTAGAGTGAAGGTTAGGGTGGCGTTGACAGTAAGGATAAAGATGAGGGTTAGGCTGAGGGTGAGGGTTAGAGTAAGGGTGAGGGTTAGGGTTAGGGTGAGGGTTAGGGTGAAGGTTCAGGTGAGGGTGAGGTTTAGATTGAGGATTAGTGTTAGGGTTAGTGTGAAGTTTAGGGTGAGGATAAGGGTTAGGGTTAGGGTGAGGGCTAGGGAGAGGGTGAGGTTTAGGGTTAGTGTTAGGGTGAGGTTTAGGGTTAGGATGATGGTTAGGGTTAATGTGAGGATTAGTGTTAGGGTTAGGGTTAGTGTTAGGGTGATGGTAAATAGTAGGGTGAGGGTTAGGGTTAGGGTGAGTGTTAGGGTTAAGGTGAGGGTTAGGGTTAGGGTTAGGATTATTGTTAGCATTAGGGTTAGGGTTTCAGTTATGGTGTGGGTGAGGGTTAGATTTAGGGCTAGGATGAGGTTTAGGGATAGGGTTATGGTTAGGGTTAGGGTCAGGTTGAGGTTTAGTGTTACAGTTAGGTTTAGGGTGAGTCTGAGGGTGAGGGTTAGGTTTAGGATTAATGTTAGGGTTAGGCTTAAATGAGGGTTAGGTTGAGGGTGATGGTTAGAGTTAGGGTTACGAGTAGGATTAGGGTTAAAGTTAGGGTGAGTCTGAAGGTTAGGTTTAGGGTTAAGTATAGGCTTAGGGTTAGGCTGAGGTTTAGGGTAAGGGTTAGGGTTAGGGTTAGGGTCAGTGTGAGGGTTATTTTTAGGATTAGGGTTAGGGTGAGGGTTAGTGTGTGTGTTATTGTTAGGTTTAAGGTTAGGCTTAGGGTTAGGCTGAGGGTGAGGTTGAGGGTGAGGGTTAGCGTTAGGGTGAGGTTTAGGGTAAGGTTAGGGGGAGGGTTAGGAAGAGGGTTAGGGTTAGGGCTAGGGTTGGGTGAGGGCTAGGGTCAGGATGAGGTTTAGGGTTATGGTTAGGTTGAGGGTGAGGGTTAGGGTAAGTGTGAGAGTTAGGGTTCGTGTTAAGTTTAGTGTTAGGTTGAGGGTTAGGGTAAGGTTTAGGGTGAGGTTCAGGTTTAGGGTTAGGTTGAGGGTTAGGTTTCCAGATTAGGGTTAGGGTGAGGGTGAGGGTGAGGTTTACGTTTATTGTTAGGGTGAGAGTTAGGATGAGGGTTAAAGTTAGGGTTAGGGTGAGAATTACTGTTCGGTTATGTTTAGGGTTAGGGTGAGGGTTAGGGTTAGCATTAGGGTTAGGGTTCGGATGAGAGTTAGGGTTAGGTTTAGGGTTAGTGTTAGGGTTAGTGTTAGGGTTAGGGTCACATTGAGGGTTAGGATTAGGGTTAGGGTTAGGGTTAGTCTTAGGGTTATGCTGAGGGTGAGGGTGGGTGTGAGGATAAGAGTTAGGGTTAGGGTTAGGCTTAGGGTTAGGGTTATTGTTATTGTTATGGTTACTGTTAAGTTTGCGGTGAGCGTGAGGCTGAGGGTGTGGGTGAGGGTGAGGGTTATTGTTAGGGTGAGGTTTAGGGTGAGGATGAGGTTTAGGGTTAGAGTTAGGGTTAGGGTGAGGGTTAGGTTGAGGTTTAGGGTTAGGGTTAGTGTTAGGGTTAGGGTTAGATTGAGAGTTAGGGGGAGGTTTAGGGTTAGGGTTAGGGTGAGGGATAGGATTAGGTTTACGGTGCGGGTGAATGTGTTTGTTAGCTTAGGTTTAGTGTTAGGCTTAGGGTTAGGCTGAAGGTGAGGTTGAGGGTTCGGGTTAGGGTTCGGGTTAGGGTAAGGTTTAGGGTTAGGGATAGGGGTAGTTTGAGGTTTAGGATGAGGTTTAGGGTTAGGATTTGGGTAAGGCTGAGGGCTAGAGTTACGTTGAGGGTTAGGATTAGGATTAGGGTTAGGGTTAGATTTAGGGTTAGGCTGAGGTTGAGGGTGGGTGTGATGATTAGAGTTAGGGTTAGGGTTAGGCTTAGGGTTAGGGTTATTGTTAGTGTTATGGTTAGGGTTAAGTTTGGGGTGAGGGTGAGGCTGTGGGTGAGGGTTATGTTTATGGTTAGGGTTAGGGTTACGGTTAGGGTTAGGGTTATTATTATTGTTAGGGTTAGAGTTAGATTTACGGTGAGGGTGAGGATGCGGGTGAGGGTTAGGTTTAGGGTTAGTGTGGGGTTTACCGTTAGGGTTAGGATTAGGGTTCAGGTGAGGTTTAGGTTTAGGGTTAGATTTAGGGTTAGTGTTAGTGTGAGGGTTAGTGTTATCGTTAGTGTTAGTGTAACAGTGACTTTAAGACGTAGGGTGAGGTTTTGGGTTAGGGTGAGTGTTATGTTTAGGGTGAGGGTGAGGATTAGAGTTAGGGTTATTGTTAGTTTTCGCTTTAAGGTTACTGTTATGGTGCGGGTGAGGGTGAGGTTTAGGATTAGGGTTAGGGTGAGGTTTAGGATTAGGGTTAGGGTGAGGTTTAGGGTGAGGGTTTGGTTTAGGGTTAGAGTTAGGGTTAGGGTAAGGGTTAGGTTGAGGGTTAGGGTTAGGGTTAGTGTTAGGGTTAGGGTGAGAGTTAGGGCGAGGTTTTAGGATTAGTGTTAGCGTGAGGGTTAGGATTAATGTTAGCATGCGGGTGAGTGTGTGTGTTAGGGTTAGGTTTAGGGTTAGGCTTAGGTTTAGGGTTAGGGTGAGGGTGAGGTTTAGGGTTAAAGTTAGTGTTAGGCGGAGGGTCAGGGTGAGGTTTATGGTTAGGGTTAGTGTTAGTGTTAAGGGGAGGGTGAGGTATAGGTTGAGGTTTAGGGATAGGGTTAGGTTTAGTATTAGGGTTAGGTTGAGGGTGAGTGTGAAGGTTAGGGTGAAGGTTAGGCTTAGGCTTAGGTTTAGGCTGAGTGTGAGTGTGGGGGAGAGGATTAGGGTTTGTGTGATGTTTCGGGTAAGGTTAGTGTTATTGTTAGTATTAGGGTTAGAGTTACGGTGAGGGTGAGGGTTAGGGTTAAGGTTAGGTTGGGGTTTCGGATTAGGTTAGGGTTAGTGTGAGGGTGAGGTTTAGGTTTAGATATAGGGATAGGGGGAGGGTTAGGGTGAGGGTTAGGCATAGGGTTAGTGTTCGGGTTAGGGTGAGGGTGAGGGTTAGGTTGAGGTTTAGGATTATAGTTAGGGTTAGGGTTAGTGTGAGGGTTAGTGTTAGGGTTAGGGTTAGTGTTAGGGTGAGGGTAAGTTTTAGGGTGAGTGTTTTGGTTAGGGTGAGGGTTATGGTTTGGGTGAGGGACAGGATTAGTGTTAGGGTTATTATTAGGGTTAGGTTTAAGGTTTTGGTTATGGTGAGGGTGAGGGTGAGGTTTAGGTTTTGTGTTAGGGTTAGAGTGAGGGTTAGGATGAGGGTGAGGTTTACGGTTGGATTTAGGGTTAGGGTGCAGGTTTGGGTGAGGTTTAGGGTTAAGGTTAGTGGTAGGGTTGGGGTTAGGGTGAAAGGTAGGTGGAGGATTAGGGTTAGATTAAGGTTAGGGTTAGGTATAGGGTTTCGGTTACAGTGAGTGTGATGGTTAGGATTAGGGTTAGGGTGAGGGTGAGGTTTAGGTTTAGAATCAGGGTTAGGGTGAGGCTGAGGGTGAGGCTGAGGTTTAGGGTTCGGGTTATGATGAGGTTTAGGGTTAGGTTTAGGTTGGGTGTGAGGGTTATGGTTAGGGTTAGGGTTAGCCTTAAGTTTAGGCTGAGGGTTTGGGTGAGGATGAGGGTTAGGGTTAGTTTGAGGGTTAGGGTTAGGGTTAGGGTGAGGTTTAGTGTTAGGGTTAGGGTAAGAGTTATGGTTAGTGTGAGGGTGAGATTTAGAGGTAGAGTTAGTTTTAGGCTGTGAGTTAGTATGAGTGTTCGGGTTAGGGTGAGAGTTAAGGTAGGGGTGACGGTAAGGGTAAACGTGAGGGTTAGCCTGAAGGTGATGGTTACGGTAAGGTTGAGGGTTAGGGTTATGGTGAGTGTTAGGGCTAGGGTTAAGGTGAGAGTTAGGGTTCAGGTTAAGTTTAGGGTTAGGGTGAGTATTAGAGTAAGGGTTATGGTGAGGGTGAGGGTTAGGATTAGGTTGAGGGTTATGGTTAGGTTGAGGGGTAGGGTTAGGGTTACCATTACGGTGAGGGTGAGGGTTAGGTTTAGGATTAGGATGAAGTTTAGGTTTAGAGTAAGGGTTAGAGTTAGGGTTAGTGTGAGAGTGAGGTTTAGGCATAGAGTTAGGGTTAGTGTTATTGTTAGGGTTAGGGTTAGGGTGAGAGTTTGGGTTAGAGTTAGGCTTAGGCTTAGGTTTAGGCCAAGCATGAGGGTGAGGGTTAGGGTTAGGGTTAGGGTGAGGGTTAGGGTTAGGGTTAGGGTGAGGGTTAGGATGAGGTTTAGGTTTATGATTAGTGTTAGGGTGAGGACTAGGGTGAGGGTTAGGGTGAGGGTTAGGTTTAGGGATAGGGTTAGGTTTAGAATTAGGGTTCGGTTGTGGGTCAGTGTGAGAGTCATAGTTAGGGTTAGGCTTAGGGTTAGAGTGAGGGTTAGGGTTAGGGTTTTGGTTAGGGTGAGGGTGAGGCTGAGGATTAGGGTTAGAGTTAGGGTTAGGGTTAGAGTTAGGGTTAGGGTTAGAGTTAGGGTTAGGGTTAGGGTTAGGGTTAGTCTTAGGATTAGGCTGAGGGTGAGAGTGGGGTTGAGGATTAGGGTTAGGTTTAGGATTAGGGTTATTGCTAGTGTTATGTTTAGGGTTAAGTTTCCACTGAGGGTGAGGCTGAAGTTGAGGGTTATGGTTATGGTTATGGTTAGGGTTAGTGTTATTTTTAGGGGTAGGGTTAGATTTACGGTGAGATTGAGGGTTAGGGTGACGGTTAGGTTTAGGGTTAGGTTTAGGCTGAAGTTTAGGGTTAGGGTTAGGGTGAAGGTGAGGTTTAGGGTTAGAGTTAGTGTTAGGGGGATGGTTAGGTTGAGGTTTAGGGATAGGGTTAGATTTAGTATTAGGGGTATGGTGAGGGTGAGTGTGACAGTTAGGGTGGGGGTTAGGCATAGGTTTAGGGTTAGACTGAGGGTGAGGGTGGGGGTGAGGATTAGGGTTAGGGTGATGGTTTGGGTTAGTGTTAGTGTTATTATTACGGTTAGGCTTAGAGTTACTGTGAGAGGGAAGGTGCTGGTGAGGGTTAGGGTTAGGTTTAGGGTGGGGTTTAGGGTTAGGGTTAGGGTTAGTGTGAGGGTGAGTTTTAGGGTTAGAAATAGGGTTATGGGGAGGGTTAGGATGAGGGTTAGTGATAGGGTTAGTGTTAGAGTTAGGGTGAGGCTTAGGGTTAGGTTGAGGTTTAGGGTTATGGTTTTGGTTAGGTTTACTGTGAGGGTTAGTGTTAGGGTTAGGGTTAGTGTTAGGGTGAGGGTAAGTTTTAGGGTTAGGGTTTGGGTTAGGGTGAGTGTTTGGATCAGGGTGAGGGTTAGGGTTAGTGTTAGGGTTATTGTTAGGGTTAGGTTTAGGCTTTTGGTTTCCGTGAGGGTGAGGGTGAGGTTTAGGTTTAGGGTTAGGATGAAGTTTAGGGTTAGGGTTAGTGTTAGGGTTAGGGTTTGGGTGAGAGTTAGGTGAAGAGTTAGGGTTAGGGTTAGGCTTAAGGTTAGAGTTAGGTTTAGGGTTTCGGTTACTGTGAGGGTGAGTTTCAGTATTAGGGTTAGGGTGAGTGTGAGGATTAGGGTTAGAATTAGGGTTAGAGTGAGGCTGAGCGGGAGGGTGAGGGTTAGGATTAGGATTAGGGTTAGGGTTAGGGTGAGTGTGAGGGTTATGGTTAGGGTTAGGGTTAGCCTTAGGTTTAGGCTCAAGGTTTGCATGAGGGTGAGGGTTATGTTTAGTTTGAGGGGTAGGGTTAGGGTCAGGGTGAGTTTTAGTGTTAGGGTTATGGTTAGAGTTATGGTTAGGGTGAGGGTGAGGTTTAGGGTAGAGTTAGTTTGAGGGTGAGGGTTATGGTGAGTTTGAGGGTATGGTGAGGGTTAGGATAGGGGTGAAGGTAAGGGTAAACGTGAGGGTTAGGCTGAGGGTGAGGGTTACGATAAGGTTGAGGGTTACGGTTAGGGTGACCGTTAGGGTTAGGGTTAGTGTGTGAGTTAGGGTACAGGTTAAGTGTAGGGTTAGGATGAGGGTTAGGGTAAGGGTTACGGTGAGGGTGAGGGTTAGGTTTAGGTTGAGGGCTAGGTTGAGGCTGAGGGTTAGGGTTAAGGATAGGGTAAGCGCTAGGGTGAGGGTTAGGGTGAGGGTTAGGGTTTGGGATAGGTTTAGGTTTAGGATTAGTGTTAGTTTGAGGGTGAGTGTGAGGGTTAGGGTTAGGCTTAGAATTAGGGTGAGGATTAGGGGTAGGGTTTCGGTTAGGGTGAGGCTGAGGCTGAGGATTAGGGTTAGGTTTAGGGTTAGGGTTATAATTAGGGTTAGGCTGAGGGTGAGTGTGGTGGTTAGGATTAGAGTTAGGGTTAGGTTAGGCTTAGGTTTAGGCTTATTGTTAGTGTTATAGTTCGGGTTAAGTTTGCAGGGAGGGTGAGGCTGAGGGTGAGGGTTATGGTTAGAGTTACGGTTAGGGTTAGGGTTAGTTTTATTGTTAGGTTTAGGGTTAGAGTTACGGTGAGGTTGAGGGTGAGGGTGATGTTAGGGCTAGGGTGAGGTTTAGGGTTAGGGTTTCGGTTAGGGTTAGGGTGATTGTGATATTAGGTTTAGAGTTAGAGTTACGCGGAAGGTTAGGGTGAGTTTAGGTTTATGGTTAGGGTTAGGGATAGAATGAGGATTAGGGTTAGGGTTAGGGTGAGGTGAAGGTTAGGTTGAGGTTTAGGGTTAGGGTTAGGTTTACTATTAGGGTTAGGGTGAGGTTTAGGGTGAGGGTTAGGCTGAGGGTTAGGCTTAGGCTAATGGTTCGACTGAGGGTGATGGTGGGGGTTAGGATTAGGGTTAGGGTGATGGTTTGGGTTAGGGTTAGGGGGAGTTTTAGAGTGAGGGTTAGGGTTAGGTTTAGTATTAGGGTTAGGGTAAGGATGAGGGTTAGGGTTCAGGTTAGTGTTAGGGTTAGGGTAAGGGTGTGGTTTATGGTTAGGGTTAGGGTTAGGGTTAGATTTATGGTGAGGGTGACGGTGCGGATGACTGTGAAGTTTAGGGTTAGGCTTACAGTTAGACTTAGGGTTAGTCTAAGGGTGAGGGTGAGGTTTAGGGATAGGGTGAGTGTTAGGGTTAAGGTTATCGGGTGGTTAGGTTGAGGGTTAGTGTTAGGATTAGGGTTAGGGTGATTGCTAGGGTGAGGGTGAGGTTTAGGGTTAGGTTAGGGTGAGGTTTATGGTTAGGGGTAGGGTTAGGTTGACGTTGAGGTTTAGGGTTAGAGTTAGGATTAAGGTGAGGCTGAGGGTGAGGGTTAGAGTTAGGGTTAGGATTAGGATTCCGGTAAGGGTTAGGGTGAGTGTGAGTGAAAGAGTTAGGGTTAGGGTGAGGCTTAGGGTTACACTGAGGGTAAGGGTGAGGGTTAGGGTTAGGGTGAGAGTTAGGGTTCAGGTTAAGTTTAGATTTAGGATGAGGGTTAGGGTTAGGTTTAGGTTGAGTGTGAGGTTTAGAGTTAGGTTGAGGGTTAGGGTTAGGGTTAGGGTTGGGGTGAGGGTTAGGATTAGTGTTAGGGTGAGGTTTAGGGTTAAGGTTAGAGTTAGAGTGAGGGTTAGGATGAGGGGAAGGTTTACGGTAATGGTGAGAGTTAGGGTTAGGGTGAGGGTTAGGGTTAGGTTTAGGGTTAGGGTGAGGTTGAGTGTTAGGATTAGGGTTAGGGTTAGGGTTATTTTTAGGGTTACGGTTACGGTGAGGGTGAGAGTGAGGGTTAGGGTTAAGGTTAGGTTCAGGTTTTTAGTGTTAGGGTTAGGGTTAGATTTAGGGTTAGGGTGAGGTTAGGTTTAGGGTTAGTGTGAGGGTTAGTGTTTGGGTTATGGTAAGGGTTATGGTGAGGGTTGTGGTTAGGGTTTGTGTTAGGATAAGGGTTAGGGTTACAGTAGTGGTGAGGTTTAGGGTGAGTGTGATTGTTAGGATTAGGTTTAGGGTTTGGGTGAGTTTCAGGGTTAGGATTAGGGTTAGGGTTAGGGTTATTGTTAGGGTTAAGGTTATGGTGAGGTTGCTGGTGAGGATTAGGGTTAGGGGTACGTTGAGGTTTTTAGTGTTAGGGTTAGGGTAAGAGTTAGGGTTAGGGTGAGGTTAGGGTTAGGGTTAGTGTGAGGCTTAGTGTTTTGGTTAGGGTATGGGTTACGGTGAGGGTTGTGGTTTGGGTGAGGTTTAGGATTAGGTTTAGAGTTATTGTTAGGGTTAGGTTTAGGGTTACGGTTACAGTGAGTGTGAGGTTTAGGGTTAGGTTTAGTGTTAGAGTTAGGGTTATGGTGAGGGTTAGAGTGAGGGTGAGGCTGAGGCTTAGTGTTAGAATTAGGATTATGGTAAGGGTTAGGGTGAGTGTGAGGGTTAGGTTTAGGGTTAGCCTTAGGGTTAGGCTGAGCATGAGGTTGAGGGTGAGGGTTATTTTTAGGGATAGGGTGAGATTTAGTGTTAGGGTTAGGGTTAGAATTAGGGTTAGTTTGAGGGTGAGGTATAGGGATAGGGTTAGGGTCAGGGTGAAGTTTAGGGTTAGGGTGAGTGTTAGCGTGGGGGTGACGGTAATGGTAAAGGTGAGGTTTGGGCTGAGGGTGAGGGTTATGATAAGGGTGAGGGTTAGGTTTAGGGTGAGGGTTAGGGTTAGGATTAGGGTGAGGGTGAGGGTTAGATTGAGGATTAGTGTTAGGGTTAGTGTGAGGTTTGGGGTGAGAATGAGGTTTAGGGTTAGGTTTAGGGTTAGGATTAATATTAGGTTTAGGCTTAAGTTGAGGGTTAGGGTAAGGGTGAGGGTAAGGCTTAGTGTTAGGATTAGGATTAGGGTAAGGGTTAGGGTGAGTGTGAGGGTTAGGTTTAGGGTTAGGGTTAGGTTTAGGGTAAGGCTTAGGGTGAGGGTGAGGGTGATGGTTAGGGTTAGGGTGAGATTTTGGGGTAGGGTTTTTGTGAGAGTTAGGGTTCGGGTTAAGTTTTAGGGTTAGGGTGAGGGTTAGGTTTAGTGTTACAATGAGGGTGAGGGTTAGGGTTAGGTTGAGGGTTAGGGTTAGGTTTAGGATTAGGGTGAGGGTTAGGGTTAGGGTTAGCATGAGGTTTAGGCCTAGGGTTAGGGTTAGGGTGAGGTTTAGGATGAGGGTTAGGGTTAAGGTGAAGGTGAGAGTTAGGGTTTTTTTGAGGGTTAGTGTTAGGATTAGGGTTACAGTGAGGGTGAGGGTTATTGTTAGGGTTAGCAATAGGGTTATGGTTACTGTGAGGGTGAGGGTTAGGTTTAGGGTTAGGGTGAGGTTTAGTGTTAGGGTTAGTGTAAGAGTTAGGGTTAGGGTGAGGGTGTGGTTCAGGTTTACATTTAGGGTAAGGGTGAGGTTGAGGTTGAGGTTTGGGTTTAGGGTTAGTGTTAGAGTTAGGGTTAGGGTGAGGGTTAGGGCGAGGATGAGGGTGAAGGTGAGGGTGAGGGTTAGGCTTAGGGTTAGGATTAGGATTAGGGTAAGGATTAGGGTGAGTGTGAAGGTTAGGGTTACACATAGGCTTAGGCTTAGGGTTACGCTGAGAGTGAGGGTTAGGGTGAGGGTTAGGGTTGAGGTGAGGGTTAGGGATAGGTTTAGGGTGAGAGTTAGGGTTCGGTTAATTTTAGGGTTAGGTTGAAGGTTAGGGTTAGGATTAGGGTTAGGGTGAGGGCTAGGGTGAAGGTGAGGATTAGGGTTAGTGTTAGTGTAAGGTTTAGGGTTAGGGTTAGGGTTTGGGTTAGGGTTAGGATGAGGGTTAGGGTTAAGATTATGGTTGGGGTGAGGGTGAGTGATAGGATTAGGGTTAGGGTTAGGGTTAAGTTTAGGGAAAGGATTAATGTTATTGTTAGGGT
>NW_027203317.1:0-86871 GCF_024711535.1 Dipodomys merriami
AGCGGGGACACAGCGAGGACACAGCGGGACACAGCAGGATACAGCGGGGAACACAGTGGGACACAGCGGGACACAGCGGGACACAGCGGGAGACACAGTGAGGATACAGCGGGACACATTGGGACACATCGGGGACACAGCGGGGACACAGCCCAGGACAGAGCAAGACCAGCAGGGAAACAGCGGGGACACAGCGGGGGCACAGCTGGACACAGCGTGATACACAGCGGGACACAGCGGGTACACAGCGAGGACACAGTGGGACAGAGCGGGACAGCACGGACACTCCATGGGACAGCGGGGACACAACGGGACACAGCGGGGGATAGCAGGGACACAGCGGGTCACAGAGGGACACAGCGGGGACACAGCGGGGGACAGCGGAGAAACAACGGGACACAGAGGGGACACAGTGGGGACACAGCGGGATACAGCGGGGACACAGTGGGTGACAGAGGGGACACAACGGGAAACAGCGGGACACAACGGGGACACAGCAGGGTCACAGCGGGGACACAGCGAGACACAGCGGGGACACAGCGGGGGACACAGCGGGGGAATCAGTGGGTTACACAGTGGGACACAGCGAGGACACACAGGGCCACAGTGGAACAAAGCGGGTCACAGCGGGACACAGCGGGGACACATTGGGGACACAGCGGGACACAGCGGGGACACAATCGGGGACACAGTGGGGGACAAAGCGGGATATAGGGGTGACAAAGCGGGGACACATCAGGGACACAGCTGGACACAGTGGGATACACAGCAGGACACATCGGGGAAACAGCGGGGGACCCAGCGGTACACAGGGTGGACATAGCGGTGACACGGCGGGATAAAAAGCGGGACACAGCGGGACACAGCGGGACACATCGGAGACACAGCGGAACACATTGGGACAGAGCGGGGGACACAGCGGGGGACACAGCGGGACACAGTGGTGACACAGCAGTGACACAGAAGGGACACAGCTGGACACAGTAGGATACGCAGCGGGACACAGCAGGGACACATCAGGGACACAGCGAGACACAGCGTGGAACACAGGGGGACACAGGGGGACACAGCGGGGACACAGCGGGGACAGAGCGGGGGACACGGCCGGACACAGCGGGGACACAGCGGGGACACAGCGGGGACACAGTGGGGACAGAGCGGGGACACAGAAGGACACAGCGAGAACACAGCGGGAAACACAACGGGACACAACGGGACACAGCGGGGTACACAGCGGGACACAGCGGGGGACACAGCGAGGACACAGCGGGACACAGCGTGACACAGGGGTACTCAGAGGTGGACACAGCGGGGGACAAAGCGGGACACCAAGTTAAACAGCGGGACACAGCGGGACACAGCGGGACACAGCAGGACAGAGCGGGGGACACAGCAGGACACAGCGGGGAACCCAGCGAGTACACAGTGGGACACAGAGGGACACAGCGGGGACACAGCGGGACACAGCTGGGACACAGCAGGGGAGAGCGGGGACAGAACGGGGCACAGTGGGACACATCGGGGACACATCGGGGACACAGCGGGGGACACAGCGGGACATGGGGGACACAGAAGGGACACAACTGGACACAGCGAGATACACAGCAGGACACAGCAGAGACACAGCAGGGACACAGTCGGACACAGCGTGGAACACAGCGGGACACAGTGGGGACTCAGCGGGGACAGAGCGGGGACAGAGCGGAACACAGCGGGGACAGAGCGGGGGACACAACAGGACACAGCTGGGACACAGCTGGGACACAGCTGGGACACAGCGGGACACAGCGGGGGACACAGCAGGGGACACAGAGAGACACAACGTGGGACACATCGGGACACAGCGGGGGACACAGCGGGACACAGCGGGGACACAGCGGGGACTCAGAGAGGGACACAGCTGGGGACAAAGCGGGACACCACGGGAAACAGCGGGACACAGCGGCATACAGCGGGGAAACAGCGGGGACATAGCAGGGACACAGCGGGGGACACAGCGGGATACAGCGGGGGACACATCAGGGACACAACGGGGGACAACTGCGGGACACAGCGGGACACAGCGGAACACAGCGGGGAAACAGCGGGGAACACAGCGGGGGACAAAGCGGGACACCACGGGACACAGCGGGACACAATGGGGACACTGCGGGGACACAGCAGGGACACAGCGGGGACACAGCGGGGGAGAGCGGGGACAAAGCGGGGGACACAGCTGGACACAGGGGGGACACAGCAGGAACACAGCTGCACACAGAGGGATACACATCGGGACACAGCGGGGACAAGGCAGGGACACAGCGGGGCACAGCGGGGGACACAGCGAGTACACAGCGGGACCCAGCGGGACACAGGGGGGACAAAGAGGGACACAGCGGGGACACAGCTGGGGACACAGCGGGGCACACAGCGGGGAAAACAGCGGAACACATCGGGGACACAGCAGGGACACAGCAGGGGACACAGCGGGACACAGGGGGGACACAGCGGGAACACAGCAGGGACACAACTGGACACAGTGCGATACACTGCGGGACACAGCGGGGACATAGCAGGGACACAGCATTACACAGCATGGAACACAGCGGGACACAGCCAGGACACAGCGGGGACAGATTTGGGGCACAGCGAGGACACAGCGGGACACAGCGGGACAGAGCGGGACACAGCAGGAGAGAACGGGGGACACAGCAGGACACAGTGGGGGACACAGTGGGACAAAGTGGGGGACACAGCGAGTACACAGCGGGACAGAGCGGCACACATAGGGGACACAGTGGGACACAGCGGGGACACAGCGGGGGACAGCAGGCACACAACGAGACACAGCGGGACACATCGGGGACACAGCCGGGACCCAGCTTGGGACACAGCGGGACACAGGGGGACACAGCGGCGACACAGCAGGGACACAGCTGGACACAGCGCAATACATAGCGGGATACAGCGGGGACACAGCAGGGACACAGCCGGACAAAGCGGGGGACACAGCGAGTATACAGCGGGACACAGCGGGACACATCGGGGACACAGCGGGACACAGCGGGGACACAGCGGTGGACACAGTGGGGGACAATGCGGAACACATCGGGGACACAGCGGGGAAACAGCGGGGCACACAGCTGGACACTGGGGTGACACAGCGGGGACACAGCAGGGACACAGCTGGACACAGTGGGATACACAGCGAGACACATCGGGGACACAGCAGGGACACAGCGGGACACAGCGCGGAACACAGCGGGACACAGCGGGGACAGAGCGGGGACAGAGCGGGGACACAGTGGTGACACAGCGGGACACAGCGGGACAGACCGGGGGACAAAGCCGGACACAGCGGGGGACACAACGGGACACAGCGGGGTCGCAGTGAGTACACAGCGGGACACAGCGGGACACTGCGGGAACACAGCGGGACAAGCATGAATAGAGAAGGGACACAGCGGGACACAAAGGGGGAAACAGAGAGTGCACAGCGGGACACAGCGGGACATATCGGGGACACAGTGGGACACAGCAGGGACACAGCGGGGGCACAGCGGGGGACAAAGCGGGACACAGGGGTGACACAGCGGGGACACAGCAGGGACACAGCTGGACACAGTGGGATACACAGAGGGACACATCGGGGACACAGCAGGAACACAGCGAGGACACAGCAGGACACAGCGGGACACAGCGGGGACACAGCGGGGACACAGCTGGGACAGAGTGGGGACACAGCAGGACAAAGCGGGGACAGAGCTGGGGACACAAAGGGACACAATAGGGACACAGCTGGACACAGCGGGATACACATCGGGACACAGCAGGTACACAGCGAGGACACAGCAGGACACAGCGGGACACAGCGTGAAACAGCGGGGACACAGTGGGGACACAGTAGCGGACACAGCGTGACACAGAGGGGGACAGAGCGGGGACACAGCGGGACACAGCGGGGACACAGCGGGATACAAAGCGGGACACAGCGGGATACAGCGGGACACATCGGGGACACAGCGGGACACAGCGGGGACACAGCGGGGGACACATCGGGGGACACAGCAGGGGACACAGAGAGACACAACGTGGGACACATCGGGACACAGCGGGACACAGCGGGACACAGCAGGGACACAGCGGGGGACACAGCGGGACACAGCGGGGACACAGCGGGGACACAGAGAGGGACACAGCTGGGGACAAAGCGGGACACCACGGGAAACAGCGGGACACAGCGGCATACAGCGGGGAAACAGCGGGGACATAGCGGGGACACAGCGAGGGGCAGAGCGGGCTACAGCGGGGGACACATCAGGGACACAACGGGGGACAACTGCGGGACACACCGGGACACAGCGGAACACAGCGGGGAAACAGCGGGGAACACAGCGGGGGACAAAGCGGGACACCACGGGAAACAGCGGGACACAGCGGGACACAATGGGGAAACTGCGGGGACACAGCAGGGACACAGCGGGGGACACAGCGGGATACAGAGGGGGACACAGCGGGGACACAGCGGGGAACCAATGAGAAACAGCGGGGAAACAGCAGGCATTCATCGGGGACACAGCAGGACACAGCGGGGACACAGTGGGGGAGAGCGGGGACAAAGCGGGGGACACAGCTGGACACAGGGGGGACACAGCAGGAACACAAATGCACACAGAGGGATACACATCGGGACACAGCAGGGACAAGGCAGGGACACAGCGGGACACAGCGGGGGACACAGCAAGTACACAGCGGGACCCAGCGGGACACAGCGGGGACAAAGCGGGACACAGCGGGGACACAGCTGGGGACACAGCGGGGCACACAGCGGGGAAAACAGCGGAACACATCGGGGACACAGCAGGGACACAGCAGGGGACACAGCGGGACACAGGGGGGACACAGCGGGAACACAGCAGGGACACAACTGGACACAGTGCGATACAATGCGGGACACAGCGGGGACATAGCAGGGACACAGCGTTACACAGCATGGAACACAGCGGGACACAGTGAGGACACAGCGGGGACAGACTGGGGGCACAGCAAGGACACAGCGGGACACAGCGGGACAGAGCGGGACACAGCAGGACAGACCGGGGGACACAGCAGGACACAGTGGGGGACACAGTGGGACAAAGTGGGGGACACAGCGAGTACACAGCGGGACAGAGCGGCACACATCGGGGACACAGCGGGACACAGCGGGGACACAGCGGGACACAGCTGGGACACAGCAGGGGAGAGCGGGGACAGAACGGGGCACAGTGGGACACATCGGGGACACATCGGCGACACAGCGGTGGACACAGCGGGACATAGGGGGGACACAGCGGGGACGCATCAGGGACACAGCTGGACACAGCGAGATACACAGCAGGACACAGCGGAGACACAGCAGGGACACAGTCGGACACAGCGTGGAACACAGCGGGACACAGTGGGGACTCAGCGGGGACAGAGAGGGGACAGAGCGGGACACAGCGGGGACAGAGCGGGGGACACAGCAGGACACAGCGGGACACAGCGGGGACACAGCTGGGACACAGCGGGACACATCGGGGGACACAGCAGGGGACACAGAGAGACACAACGTGGGACACATCGGGACACAGCGGGACACAGCGGGACACAGCGGGGACACAGCGGGGGACACAGCGGGACACAGCGGGGACACAGAGAGGGACACAGCTGGGGACAAAGCGGGACACCACGGGAAAAAAGCGGGACACAGCGGCATACAGCGGGGAAACAGCGGGGACATAGCGGGGACACAGCGAGGGGCAGAGCGGGCTACAGCGGGGGACACATCAGGGACACAACGGGGGACAACTGCGGGACACACCGGGACACAGCAGAACACAGCGGGGAAACAGCGGGGAACACAGCGGGGGACAAAGCGGGACACCACGGGAAACAGCGGGACACAGCGGGACACAATGGGGAAACTGCGGGGACACAGCAGGGACACAGCGGGGGACACAGCAGGATACAGAGGGGGACACAGCGGGGACACAGCGGGGGACACAATGAGAAACAGCGGGGACACAGCAGGCATTCATCGGGGACACAGCAGGACACAGCGGGGACACAGAGGGGCAAAGCGGGGACAAAGCGGGGGACACAGCTGGACACAGGGAGGACACAGCAGGAACACAGCTGCACACAGAGGGATACACATCGGGACACAGCGGGGACAAGGCAGGGACACAGCGGGACACAGCGGGGGACACAGCAAGTACACAGCGGGACCCAGCGGGACACAGGGGGGACAAAGAGGGACACAGCGGGGACACAGCTGGGGACACAGCGGGGCACACAGCGGGGAAAACAGCGGAACACATCGGGGACACAGCAGGGACACAGCAGGGGACACAGCGGGACACAGGGGGGACACAGCGGGAACACAGCAGGGACACAACTGGACACAGTGCGATACACTGCGGGACACAACTGGACACAGTGCGATACACTGCGAGACACAGCGGGGACATAGCAGGGACACAGCGTTACACAGCATGGAACACAGCGGGACACAGCGGGACACAGTGGGGACTCAGCGGGGACAGAGCGGGGGACACAGCAGGACACAGGGGGACACAGCAGGACACAGCGGGACACAGCGGGGACACAGCTGGGACACAGCGGGACACATCGGGGGACACAGCAGGGGACACAGAGAGACACAACGTGGGACACATCGGGACACAGCGGGACACAGCGGGACACAGCGGGGACACAGCGGGGGACACAGCGGGACACAGCGGGGACACAGCGGGGGCACAGAGAGGGACACAGCTGGGGACAAAGCGGGACACCACGGGAAAAAAGCGGGACACAGCGGCATACAGCGGGGAAACAGCGGGGACATAGCGGGGACACAGCGAGGGGCAGAGCGGGCTACAGCGGGGGACACATCAGGGACACAACGGGGGACAACTGCGGGACACACCGGGACACAGCGGAACACAGCGGGGAAACAGCGGGGAACACAGCGGGGGACAAAGCGGGACACCACGGGAAACAGCGGGACACAGCGGGACACAATGGGGAAACTGCGGGGACACAGCAGGGACACAGCGGGGGACACAGCGGGATACAGAGGGGGACACAGCGGGGACACAGCGGGGGACACAATGAGAAACAGCGGGGACACAGCAGGCATTCATCGGGGACACAGCAGGACACAGCGGGGACACAGCGGGGGAGAGCGGGGACAAAGCGGGGGACACAGCTGGACACAGGGGGGACACAGCAGGAACACAGCTGCACACAGAGGGATACACATCGGGACACAGCGGGGACAAGGCAGGGACACAGCGGGACACAGCGGGGGACACAGCAAGTACACAGCGGGACCCAGCGGGACACAGGGGGGACAAAGCGGGACACAGCGGGGACATAGCTGGGGACACAGCGGGGCACACAGCGGGGAAAACAGCGGAACACATCGGGGACACAGCAGGGACACAGCAGGGGACACAGCGGGACACAGGGGGGACACAGCGGGAACACAGCAGGGACACAACTGGACATAGTGCGATACACTGCGGGACACAACTGGACACAGTGCGATACACTGCGGGACACAGAGGGGACATAGCAGGGACACAGCGTTACACAGCATGGAACACAGCGGGACACAGCGAGGACACAGCGGGGACAGACTAGGGGCAAAGTGAGGACACAGCGGGACACAGCGGGACAGAGCGGGACACAGAAGGACAGACCGTGGGACACAGCAGGACACAGCGGGGGACACAGCGGGACACAGTGGGGTTCACAGCGAGTACACAGCGGGACACAGCGGGACACATCGGGGACACAGCGGGACACAGCGGGGACAGAGCGGGGGACAGCGGAGGCACAATGGGACACAGCGGGACACATCGGTGACACAGTGGGGACCCAGCTTGGGACACAGCGGGACACAGGGGGACACAGCGGCGACACAACAGGGACACAGCTGGACACATCGCGATACATAGCGGGATACAGCGGGGACACAGCAGGTACACAGCCGGACAAAGCGGGGGACACAGCGAGTATACAGCGGGACACAGCGGGACACAGCGGGACACATCGGGGACACAGCGGGACACAGCGGGGACACAGCGTTGGACACAGTGGGGGACAATGCGGAACACATCGGGGACACAGCGGGGAAACAGCGGGGCACACACCTGGACACTGGGGTGACCCAGCGGGGACACAGCAGGGCACAGCTGTACACAGTGGGATACACAGCGAGACACATCGGGGACACAGCAGGGACACAGCGGGACACAGCGCGGAACACAGCGGGACACAGCGGGGACATAGCGGGGACAGAGCGGGGACACAGTGGTGACACAGCGGGACACAGCGGGACAGACCAGGGGACAATGCCGGACACAGCGGGGGACACAGCGGGACACAGCGGGGTCGCAGCGAGTACCCAGCGGGACACAGCGGGGACACAGTGGGACAAGCATGAATAGAGAAGGGACACAGCGGGACACAAAGGGGGAAACAGAGCGTGCACAGCGGGACACAGCGGGACATATCGGGGACACAGCGGGACACAGCAGGGACACAGCGGGGGCACTGCGGGGGACAAAGCGGGACACAGGGGTGACACAGCGGGGACACAGCAGGGACACAGCTGGACACAGTGGGATACACAGAGGGACACATTGGGGACACAGCAGGGACACAGCGGGGACACAGCTAGGACACAGCAGGACACAGCGGGACACAGCGGGGACACAGCGGGGACACAGCTAGGACAGAGCGGGGACACAGCAGGACACAGGGGGGACAGAGCCGGGGACACAAAGGGACACAATAGGGACACAGCTGGACACAGTGGGATACACATCGGGACACAGCAGGGACACAGCGAGGACACAGCAGGACACAGCGGGACACAGCGTGAAACAGCGGGGACACAGTGGGGACACAGTAGCGGACACAGCGCGACACAGAGGGGGACATAGCGGGGGCACAGCGGGACACAGCGGGGACACAGCGGGATACAAAGCGGGACACAGCGGGATACAGTGGGACACATTGGGGACACAGGGGGGGACACAGCGGGGGACACAGAAGGGAACACAGCAGAACACATCGGGGAAACAGCGGGAACACAGCGGGACACAGAGTGGACAGAGTGGTGACACAGCGGAGACACAGCAGGGACACAGCTGAGACACAGCAGGATACAGCATGGACAATGCGGGGACAGAGCGAGGACACAGCCGGACACATCGGGACACAGCAGGACACAGCGGAACACAGCGGGGACACAGCATGACACAGCAGGGGACACAGCGGGATAAAGCGGGGGACAGAGCCGGACAAAGAGGGACAGAGCAGGGGTAAAGCGGGACAGAGCGGGGAACATAGCGGGACACACCGAGACACAGCGGGACACAGCAGGGAAACACCAGGACACAGCGGGACACAGCGGGGACACAGCGGGGGACACAGCGAGGACACAGCGGGACACAGCGAGACACAGCGGGGAAAAAGCGGGGACACTCCAGGGGACAGCGGGGACACAGTGGGGGACAGCAGGGACACAGCGGATCACAGCGGGACACAGCGGGACACAGCGTGGGACAGCGTGGACACAACGGGACACAGCGGGACACATTGGGGACACAGCGGGGTCACAGCGGGGGACACAGTGGGACACAGTGGGGACACAGCGGGGACACAGCTGGTCAAAGCGGGGACACAGCGTGGGACACAGCTGGGGAAACAGTGGGGAACACAGCTGGACACTGTGGGGACACAGTTGGACACAGCGGGGTACAGAGCGGGACACATCGGGGACACAGCGAGGACACAGCGGGACACAGTGGGACACAACGGGACACAGCGGGACACAGCGGGACACAGCGGGGACACAGCAGCGGACACAGCGGGACACACCGGGACACAGCGGGGGATACAGCGGGACACAGTGGAGAACAAAGCGGGACACAGCAGGGACAAATCAGGACACAGTGGGGACACAGCTTGGACACAGCGGGATACAGCAGGGACAAAGCGGGACACAGCGGGACACATTGGAGGACACAGCAGGGGACACAGAGAGACACAATGTGGGAAACTTCGGGACACAGCGGGACACAGGGGGGGACACAGCTAAACACAGCTGGGACACACAGGGACACAGTGGGGGACACAGCAGGGACACAGCGGGACACAGCGGGACACAGCAAGGGACACAGCTGGACACAGCGGGGGACAGAGCGGGGGACACAGCGGGACACAGTGTGGGACACAGGGAGGACACAGCGGAACACAGCGGGGACACAGTGGGGATTCAGCGGGGGACACAGAAAGGGACAAAGTGGGACACCACGGAACACAGCGGAACACAGCGGGACTCACCGGGGACACTGCAGGGATACAGCGGGACACAGCGGGGGACGCAGAGGTACACAGCCGGACACAGAGGGGGACACAGCGGGTACACAGCGGAACACAGCGGGGGACACAGCGAGGACACAGCAGGACACAGTGGGACACAGCGGGGGACAAAGCGGGAGAAAACGAGGGACACAGTAGGGGACACAGGGGGGACACAGCGGGGACACAGTGGGACACAGCTGGGACACAGCGGGACGCAGCGTGGACACAGCCGGACACAGCGGGGCACAGCGGAGACAAAGCGGGACACAGCGGGACACAGTGGGGGAAAAAGTGGGACACAGCGGGGACATAGTGGGGGACACAGTGGGGACACAGCGGGACACAGCGAGGGACACAGCGAGGACACAGCGGGATACAGCGGGGGACACAGCACTACACAGCGGGGAAGACAACGGGACACAGCGGTGGAAACAGCGAGGAAACAGCGGGACACAGGGGGACACAGTGAGGGACACAGAGGGACACAGCGGGGACACAGCGGAACACAGCGTGGAAACAGCGGGACACAGCGGGGACACAGCGGGACACAGTGGGGACACAGCGGGACACAGAGGGACACAGAGGGGACACAGCAGGACACAACGAGGGACACAGCTAGGACACAGCGGGATACAGCGGGACACAGCGGGGATCACAGTTGGGGACACAGCGGGGACACAGCGGGTACACAGCGGGACACAGCGGGGACACAGCGGGGACACAGCAGGACACACCGCTGACACAGCGGGACACAGTGGGGGACACAGCGGGACACTGCGGGACACAGCACGGACACAGCAGGGACATAGCGGGGGACAAAGCGGGTGACACAGCGGGACACAGTGGGACACAGGGGGAACACAGCAGGGACACAGCGGGGGACACAGCCGGACACAGCTGGGACACACAGGGACACAGTGGGGGACACAGCGGGGACACAGCGGGAAACAGCAGGACACAGCGAGGGACACAGCTGGACACAGCGGGGGACAGAGCGGGGGACACAGCGGGACACAGCGTGGGACACAGTGAGGACACAGCGGAACACAGCGGGGACACAGCGGGGACTCAGCGGGGGACACAGCAAGGGACAAAGTGGGACACCACGGAACACAGCGAAACACAGCAGACACACCGGGGACACTGCGGGGACACAGCGGGACACAGCAGGGGACGCAGAGGTACACAGCCGGACACAGAGGGAGACACAGCGGGTACACAGCGGAACACAGCGGGGGACAGAGCGAGGACACAGCAGGACACAGCGGGACACAGCGGGGTACACAGCTGGGGACACAATGGGACACAGAGGGGGACACAGAGGGACACAGCGGGACACAGCAGGAAACAGCAGGGACAAAGTGGGAAACACAGAAGGGGATAGAGCGGGACACAGCGGGGGACACGGGGAGGACACAGAGGGACAGAGCGGGGACACAGCGGGGACTCAGCGGGGGACAAAGCGGGGACAGAACGGGGACACAGGGGGACACAGTGGGGACACAGAGGGACAAATCGGTGACACAGCGGGACACAACAGGACAGAGCGGGGACACAGTGGGACACAGCGGGAACACAGCACGACAGCGGGGACACAGCGGGACACAGTGTGGGACACAGCGGGACACAGCGGAGGACACAGCGGAACACAACGGGGGACAGAGCGGGGGACAGAGCGGGACACTACCGGGACTCAGCTGTACACAGCGGGGGACACAGCGTGACACAGCGGGGTCACAGGTGGGACACAGCGGGACACTGCGTGACATATCGGGGACACAGCGGGACACAGTGGGGAACACAGCGAGGACACAGCGGGACACAGCGTGGGACACAGCAAGAACACAGAGCGACACAGCGGGACACAGCGAGGACACAGCGGGACACATCAGGAACACAGCTGGACACAGTGGGATACACAGAGGGACACATTGGGGACACAGCAGGGACACAGCGGGGAACACAGCGAGTACACAGTGGGACACAGAGGGACACATCGGGGACACAGCGGGACACAGCTGGGACACAGCAGGGGAGAGCGGGGACAGAACGGGGCACAGCGGGACACATCGGGGACACAGCAGGGACACAGCAGGGGACACAGCGGGACATAGGGGGGACACAGCGGGGACACAGCAGGGACACAGCTGGACACAGCGGGATACACAGAAGGAAACAACGGGGACACAGCAGGGACACAGTCGGACACAGCGTGGAACACAGCGGGACACAGTGGGGACTCAGCGGGGACAGAGCGGGGACACAGCGGGAGACAGCGGGGACAGAGCGGGGGACACAGCAGGACACAGCGGGACATAGTGGGGACACAGCTGGGACACAGCGGGACACATCGGGGGACACAGCAGGGGACACAGAGAGACACAACTTGGGTCACAGCGAGACAAAGTGGGACACAGCGGTACACAGCGGGGACACAGCGGGGGACACAGCGGTGGACACAGTGGGTACAGAGTGGGGGACACAGCGGGACACAGCGGTACACAGCGGGGACAGAGCGGGGGAAACAAGGGGACACAGCGGGAAACAGCGTGGACACAGCGAGGACACAGCGGGGACACAATTGGATACAGCGGGTCACGCAGCGGGACATAGACTGGACACAGCGAGGACACAGCGGGACACAGCGGGACACAGCAGGACACAGAGGGGGACACAACGGGACACCACGGGACACAGCGGGAGACACAGCAGAACACAGCGGGGGACACAGAGGGACACAGATGGCACAGCGACGACACAGCGGGACACAGCTGGACACAGCGGAATACACAGCGGGAAACAGCGGAGACACAGCGAGGACACAGCAGGACACAGAGGGACACAGCGGGACAGAGCGGGGGACACAGGGGGACACAGCAGGACACAGCGGGACACAGCTGGGGACACAGTGAGGACACAGCAGGAAACATCGGGGACACAGCGGGGACACAGCGGGGGACACAGCGGATCAAAGCGGGGACACAGCGGGGACACAGTGGGGACACAGCAGGACACAGCGTGATACTGCGGAACACAGCGGGGACACAGCGGGGGACACAGCGAGGACACAGCGGGACACAGCAGTCACAGCGAGACACAGCGGGAACACAGCGGGGACACTCCATGGGACAGCGGGGACACAGTGGGACACAGCGGGGGACAGCAGGGACACAGCAGGTCACAGCGGGACACAGCGGGACACAGCGGGGAACAGGGGGGAAACAGCGGGGGACACAGCGGGACACAACGGGCACACAGCGGGGACTCAGCGGGACTCAGCTGGGACAAAGCGGGTGACACAGAGGGGGATTCAGTGGGGAACACAGCGGGACACAGCAGGGACACAGTTGGACACAGCGGGATACACAGCGGAAAACAGCGGGGAAACAGCGTGGACAATCCACGGGATAGCGGGAACACAGCAGGACACAGTGGGAGACAGCAAGGACACAGCGGGTCACAGCAATACACAGCGGGACACAGCAGGGGACACAGCAGGACACAGCGGAGTACACAGCAGGACACAGCAGGGACACAGAAGAGCACAGTGGGGACACAGGGGGGCACAGCAGGATACAGTGGGGCCACAGCGGGACACAGCGGGGACACATCGTGGCACAAAACGGGGGACACAGCGGGGGACACAGCGGGACACAGCGGTACACAGCGGGGACAGAGCGGGAAAACAGCGGGACACAACGGGGACACTCCAGGGCACAGCGGGGACACAGCAGGACACATCGGGGGACAGCAGGGACACAGCGGGTCACAGCGGGACACAGCGGGGGGACAGCAGGGACACAGCGGGACACAGCGGGATACAGCGGGACACAGCAGGACACAGCGGGGGACAGAGCCGGGGACACAGTGGGACGCAGCACGGATACAGCGGGGGACACAGCGGGGGACACAGCGGGACACAACGGGGGACACAGCGAGGACACAGTGGGACACAGCGGGGATACAGCGGGGACTCAGCGGGGGACACAGCGGGGGACAAACCGGGACACCACGGGAAACAGCAGGACACAGCGGGACACAGTGGGGACACAGTGGGGACAATGTGGGGGACACATTGGGGACACAGTGGGGACACAGCCCGGGACACAGAGGGACACAGGGGGGGACACAGAGGGACACAGCGGGGGAAATAGTGAGGACACAGCGGGACACATCGGGGAAAGAGCTGGGACACAGCAGGGGACACAGCGGGAAACAGCGGGGACACAGCAGGGACACAGCAGGGACACAGCTGGACACAGAGGGATACACAGCGAGACACATAGGGGACACAGCGAGGATACAGCGAGGACACAGCGGGACAAAGCGGGACACAACGGGACACAGCTGGACACAGCGGGGACACTGTGGGTACACAGCGGGACAAGCGGGACACAGCAGAGACACAGAGGGGGAAACAGCGGGGATACAGCGGGGACAAAGCAGGACACAGCGGGACACAGCGGGGACACAGCGGGATACAGAGGGGGACACAACGGGGGACACATTGGGGGACACAGCGGGGGCACAGTGGGGGATACAGCGGGGAACACAGCAGGGAATACAGCGGGGACACAGCGGGATTCAGTGGGGACACAGCGGGACACAGCGGGGGAAACAAGGGGACACAGCGGGTACACAGCGGGGACACAGCTGGACACAGGTGGATACACAAGGGGCCACAGCGGGGACACAGCGAGGAAACAGCGGGACACAGCTGGACAGAGCGGGGGACAGCGGGGGGCACAGCGGGGGACACAGCAGAGAACACAGCGGGACACAGCGGGGACACAGCTGGACACAGCGGGGTACACAGCAGCACACATTGGGGACACAGCGAGGACACAGCGGGACACAGCGGGACACATCGGGACATAGCGGGACACAGCAGTGACACAGCAGGGACACAGCAGGGGACACATCGGGACTGAGCGGGGCACAGCGGGACATAGTGGAGGTCACAGCAGGGGAGACAGTGGGACACAGCGGAGTACACAGCTTGACACAGCAGGACACAGCGGGACACAGCGGGAACACAGTGTGGACACTCCGGTAAACAGCGCGGACACAGCGGGACACAGCGGGGGACAACAGGTACACAGAAGGACACATCGGGACATAGCGGAACACAGAGGGGACACAGCGGGGACACAGCAGGGGACACAGCGGGACACAGTGGGACACAGTGGGACACAGCGTGACACAGCAGGGACACAGTGGAGACACTCCGGGGGACAGCAGGGACACAGCGGGACACAGCGGGTGACAGCGGGTACACAGCAGGACACATCAGGACACAGCGGGAAAGAGTGGGGACACAGCGGGGACACAGCAGGGGACACAGCGGGACCCAGCGGGACCCAGGGGGACACAGCGGGGGACACAGCAGGGAAGACAGTGGGATACAGCATGGGACACAGTGGGACACAGCAGGACACAGCGGGGACACAGTGGGGTCACTCCGGGGGACAGCGGGGACACAGCAGGACACAGCTTGACACAGCGGGATACAGCAGGGATACAGCAGGGGAGAGCGGGGACACAGCGGGACACAGCAAAGACACAAAGGGGGAAAGAGGGGACACAGCGGGACAAAACGGGACACAGCGGGGACACAGCGGGGACACAGCGGGGGACACAGCGGGGGACATAGGGAGAGACACAGCGGGACCCAACGGGGGACACAGCGGGGACACAGCGGGACACAGCGGGGACACAGCGGGACACAGCGGGGACACAGCGGGGGACACACCAGGGACACAGCGGGACACAGCAGGGACACAGCGGGATACAACGGGACACAGCGGGGACACTCCAGTGGACAGCCAGGACACAGCGGGACACAGCGGGGGACAGCAGGGACACAGCGGGTCACAGCGGGACACAGCGGGGACACAGCGGGGGACAGTGGGGAAACAGCGGGACACAGAGGGGACACAGCGGGGACACAGCGGGACACAGCAGGGACACAGCAGGGGACACTTCGGGACACAGCGGGACACCGCGGTACACAGCAGGGGACACAGCGAGGGAAACAGTTGGATACATTGGGGAAAACAGTGGGACACAGCAGGACACAGCGGGACACATCAGTGACACAGTGGGGACAAAAATGGGGAAAGCGGGTACACAGCGAGACACAACAGGACACAGCGGGGACACAACAGGGACACAGAGGGGTACACAGCGGGTGACACAGCGGGGGACACAGCGGGACGAAGCCAGAGACACAGCGGGACACAACGGGGGACACATCGGGACACAGCAGGACACAGCGGGACACAGCGGTGCCACAGCGGGGGACACAGCGGGGACAGAGCGGGACACAGAGGGGGACACAGAGGGAACACAGCGGGACACAGGCACACACCGTGGGACACAGCAGGACACAGCGGGGGACCCAGCGGGACACAGCCGAACACAGCGGGGGAGAGAAGGGACACACTGTGGGAAAGCGGGGACACAGCGGAACACATCGGGGGACAGCGGGTACACAGCAGGACACAGCAGGAACACAGTGGGACAGAGCAGGGGACACAGCGTGGTATACAGCGGGACACAATGGGGGACAAAGCGGGACACAGGGAGACACAGCGGGGACAGAGCGGGATTCAGCGGGGACACAGCGCGACACAGCGTGGACACTCTGGGGGACAGCGGGGACACACCGGGACACAGCGGGGGACAGCGGGTACAGAGCAGGACACACCTTGACACATCGGGATACAGCAGGGATACAGCGAGGGACAGTGGGGACACCGCGGGACACAGCGGAGAAACAAAGGGGAACAGAGGGGACACAGCGGGACACAATGGGACACAGCTGTGACACAGCGGGGACACACCGGGGGACACAGCGGGTGACAGAGCGGGTCACAACAGGGGACACAACGGGGGACACAGCGGGGAAAGAGCGGGACACAGCCAGGACACAGCGAGGACACAGCGGGACAGAGCAGGACACAGCGGGGACACAGCATGGACACAGCAGGTGACATAGCGGGACACAGCGGGACACAGCGGGACACAGCAAGGACACAATGGGACATAGCAGGTTACTCAGCGGGACACAGCGGGGACAGAGCGAGGACAGAGCGGGACAGAGTGGAACACAGCGGGACACAGCGGGGGACACAGCGGGACACAGCGGGGGAAACAGCGTGACACAGCCGGGGACACAGCGGGACACAGCGGGGGTCATAGCGAGGACACAGCGGGACACATCGGCAGCACAGCGGGGACACAGCCGGGGACAGAGCTGGACAGCACTGGGACACAGCCGGGACAAAGCGGGGACGCAGCAGGACACAGGGTTACACAGAGGGACTCAGTAGTGACACAGCGGGGGACACAGCGAGGACACAGCGGGACACAGCAGGACACAGCGAGACACAGCGGGGACACTGCGGGGACACTCCAGGGGACAGCGGGGACACAGAGGGACACAGTGGGGTACAGCAGGCACACAGCGGGTCACAGCGGGACACAGGGGAACACAGCAGGGGACAGCGGGGACACAGCGGGGACACAGTGGAGGACAGCGGGGACACAACGGGACACAGCGGGACACATCAGGGACACAGCAAGTTCACAGAGGGGGACACAGCGGGACACAGCGGGGACACAGCGGGGACTCAGCGGGACACAGCTGGGACAAAGCGGGTGACACAGTGGGGGAATCAGTGGGAAACACAGCGGGACACAGCAGGGACACAGTTGGACACAGGGGGATACACAGCGGAAAACAGCGGGGAAACAGCGTGGACAATCCACGGGACAGCGGGAACACAGCAGGACACAGCGGGAGACAGCAGGCACACAGCGGGTCCCAGCAGTACACAGCGGGACACAGCAGGGGACACAGCATGACACAGCAGAGGACACAGCGGGACACAGCGGGGACACAGAAGGACTCAGTTGGGACACAGCAGGGACACAGGGGTACACAGAGGGAGAAACAGGCAGGGTCACAGCGGGACACACCGGGACACAGCGGGACACAGCTGGGACACAGCGGGGGACACAGCGGGGGACACAGCGGGACACAACGGGGGACACAGCGAGGACACAGCGTGACACAGCGGGGACACAGTGGCTACTCAGCGGGGGACACAGCGGGGGACAAAACGGGACACCACGGGAAACAACGGGACACAGCGGGACACAGCAGGGACACAGCGGAGACACAGCGGGGAACACAGTGGGACACATTGGGGGACACAGCGAGGACACAGCGGGGACACAGCCTGGAACACAGCAGGACACAGCGGGGGACACAGCGGGACACAGTGCGGACTCAGCGGAGGACACAGCGGGGGACAAAACGGGACACCACGGGAAATAGCGGGGCACACCGGGGCACAGCGGGGAAACAGCGGGTACAAAGCTGGGTACACAGCGGTACACAGCGGGGGACACAGCTGGACACAGCGGGACACAGCGGGACACATCGGGGACACAGCGGGGAGACAGCGCGGGACACAGAGGGACACAGCAGGGGACACAGCGAGGACACAGAGGGACACATTGGGGACACAGCGGGGACACAGCCCGGGACAGAGCGAGACACAGCGGGGACACAGCGGGGACACAATGGGGGACACAGCGAGGACACAGCGGGACACAGCGGGGACACAGTGGGGACAAAGCGGGGGACACAGCGGGGGACAAACCGGGACACCACGGGAAACAGCGGGACACAGGGGGACACAGCAGTGACACAGCGGGGACACAGTGGGTGACACAGCGGTACACAGCGGGGTACACAGCGAGGACACAGCGGGACACAGCCGGACACTTTGGGGACACAGCCCGGGACACAGCGGGACACAGCGGAGGACACAGCAGGACCCGGCGTGGACCCAGCGGGGACTCAGCGGGGGACACAGCGGGGGACAAACCGGGACACCACGGGAAACAGCGGGACACACCGGGACACAGCGGGGACACAGCGGGGACAAAGCTGGGGACACAGCGGGACACAGCGGGGGACACAGCGAGGACAAAGCGGGACACCGCGGGACACATCGGGGACACAGCGGGGACACAGCCCGGGACACAGAGGGACACAGCGGGGGACACAGCCAGGACACAGCGGGACACATCGGGGACACAGCGGGGACAGAGCAGGGATACAGCAGGACACAGCGGGGAGAGAGCAGGGGACACAGCGGAACACAGCGGGACACAGCGGGGACACAGCGGGGACACAGTGGGTCCACAGCGGGGACATAGCAGGACACAGCGGGTACAGAGTGGGGGATACAACGGGACACAGGGGGATTCAGTAGGGACATAGCGGGACAGAGCAGGGAACACAGCAGGGGACACAGCGGGACACAACGGGGGACACAGCGGGACATAGCGGTACACAGCCGGGACACAGCAGGGGACACAGCAGGGGACACAGCGAGACACAGCCGGGGACACAGCGAGGACAAAGCGGGACACAGCGCGACACAGTGGGGACTCAGAGGGGAACACAGCGGGGGACAAAGCGAGACACCACGGGAAACAGCGGGACAAAGCGGGACACAGCGGGTCACAGCGGGGGACACATCGGGACACAGCGGAGAACACAGTGGGACAGAGCGGGGACACAGCGGAGACACAGCGCGGAACACAGCCTTACACAGAGGGGACACAGCGGGGACACAGCTGGACACACCGGTATACAGAGCGGGACACAGCGGGGGACACGCGAGAATACAGTGGGACACAGCGGGACACAGCGGGACAAAGGGGGGACACAGCCGGACACAGCAGTGGACACAGCGGGACACAGCAGGGGACACAGCGGGACAAAGAGGGACACAGCGGGGACACAGAGGGGACACAGCTGGACACAGCGGGACACACAGCGGGACACAGCGGGGACACAGCGAGGACACAGCGAGACACAGCGGGGACACAGCGGGAGACACAGCGAGGACACAGCGGGACACATCGGGACAAAGTGAGACACAGCGGGGACACAGCGGGACTCAGCGCGGAACACAGCGGAACAGAGCAGGGGACAGAGCGGGGGACAGAGCGGGACAAAACGGGGACTCAGCTGGACACATCGGGGACACAGTCTGACACAACGGGGTCACAGCGGGGACACAGCGGCACACTGCGTGACACATCGGGGACACAGCGGAACACAGCGGGACACAGCGGGGGACACAGCGGGACACAGTGGGGGATACAGCGAGGACACAGAGGGACACAACGGGACACCGAGGGGGACACAGCGGGACACAGCAGGGACAAAGCGGGAATCACAGCGGGGGATAGAGCGGGACACAGCAGGGGACACAGGGATGACACAGCGGGACAGAGCAGGGACACATCGAAGACTCAGCGGGGGACAAAGCGGGGACAGAACGGGGACACAGGGGGACACAGTGGGGACACAGCGGGACAAATCGGGACACAGCGGGACGCAACAGGACAGAGCGGGGACACAGTGGGACACAGCGGGGACACAGCACGACAGCGGGGACACAGCGGGACACAGTGTGGGACACAGCGGGACACAGTGGGGACAAAGCGAGAATCACAGGGGGGGATGGAGCGGGACACAGCGGGGGACACAGGGAGGACACAGCGGGGGACACAGCGGGGGACACAGCGAGGACACAGCGGGACACAGTGGGACACAGCAGGGGACAAAGCGGGAGATACCGGGGGACACAGGAGGGGACACAGGGGGGACGCAGCAAGGACACAGCGGGACACAGCTGGGACACAGCGGGACACAGCGTGGACACAGAGGGACACAGCGGGACACAGCAGGGCACAGCTGAGAAACAGCGGAACACAGCGGGACACAGCTGGGGAAACAGTGGGACACAGCGGGGACATAGCGGGGGACACAGTGGGGACACAGCGGGACACAGTGTGGGACACAGCGAGGAGACAGCGGGACACAGCGGGTTACACAGCTGGGGACACAACAGGACACAGCAGGGGACACAGCGGGACACAGCGGGAACACTCTGGGGAACAGCGGGGACACAGCAGGACACAGCGGGGGACAGCGGGTACACAGCAGGACACAGCTTGACACAGCGGGATACAGCACGGATACAGCAAGGGACAGCGGGGACACCGCGGGACACAGTGGAGACTCAAATGGGGACAGAGGGGACACAGCGGGACACAACGGGACACAGCGGCGACACAGCGGGGACACAGCAGGGGACACAGCGGGTGACACAGCGGGGACACAGCGGGAGACACAGCGGGACACAACGTGGGACACAGCAGGGACACAGCGGGACACAGCCGGGACACAGCGAGGACACAGCGGGACAGAGCAGTACACAGCGGGGACACAGCGTGGACACAGCAGGTGACACAGCGGGACACAGAGTGGCACAGCGTGGGACACAGCGGGACACAGCAGGGACACAGCTGGACATAGTTTGATACACAACGGGCCACAGCGGGGGACACAGCAGGGGTCTCAGCGGGAAACAACGGGGGACACAGCGGGACACAGCGGGGACACAGTGGGGATACAGCTGGACACAGCGGGGACACAACAGGACACAGCGGGGATACAGCGGGGACAGAGCGGGACACAGCGGGGACAGAGCGGGGGACACAGCGGGGAACACAGCAGGGGACACAGCGGGTGTCACATTGGGACACAACGGGGGACACAGCGGGACACAGCGGGGACACAGCGGGACACGGCGGGACACAGCGGTGGACACAGCTGGGGACAGCGGGGACACACGGGGGGACAGCAGGGACACAGCTGGACACAGCGGAGGACACAGCGGGACACAGCGGGTGCACAGCGGGGACAAAGATGGACACAGGCGGATACACAGAGGGCCACAGCGGGGACAAAGTGAGGACACAGCGGGATACACCGGGACACAGCGGTACACAGCGGGGGACACAGAGAGACACAGCGGGGGACACAGTGGGGCACAGCGTGGGACACAGCGGGACACAGCGGGGACACAGCTGGACACAACTTGATACACAGCGGGACACAGCGGGGGACACAGCGGGACACAGCGGGGACACAGCGGGGACACAACGGGACACAGCGGGACACAGTGGGGACACAGTGGGCCACAGCGGGACACAGCGGGGATACAGCGGGGACAAAGCGGGACACAGCGGGGACAGAGCGGGGGAAACAGCGGTGAACACAGTGGGGGACACACCGGGATACAGCGTGGGACACAGAGGGTGTCACTTTGGGACACAACGGGGGACACAGCGGGACACAGAGGGGACACAGCGGGGACACAGCGGGACACAGCGGGGGACACAGCTGGGGACAGCGGGGACACACGGGATGACAGCAGGGACACACCTGGACACAGCGGGGGACACAGCGGGACACGGAGGGGACACAGCAAGACACAGTGGGGACACAATGGGGACATAGCAGGACACAGCGGGGGACACATCCGGACACAGCGGGGGACATAGCGTGGGACACAGGGGGACATAATGGTACACGGTGGGACACAGCGGGACAAAGCGGGGACACAGTGGGGGACACAGCAGGACACAGCGGGGACAGAGCGGGAGACAGTGGGACACAGCGGGACACACCGGGTCAAAGCAGGGGAAACAGCGAGGGCAAAGCGGGACACAGCGGGACAGAGCAGGGGACACATTGGGACACAGCAGGACACAGCGGGACACAGCGGGGGATACACAGCGGGGGACACAGCGGGACACAGCGGGGGACACAGTGGTGGACACAGCGGGGGATAAAGCGAGGACACAGCAGGACACAGCGGGACATAGCGGGGACACAGAGGGACACAGCGGGGACACAGCTGTGGACACAGCGGGACACAGCGGGGGACACAGCGGGGGACACAGCGTGGGACACAGTGGGACATAGTGGTACACAGCGGGACACAGCGGGACAAAGCGGGGACACAGCGGGGGACACAGCAGGACACAGCGGGGACAGAGCGGGACACAGCGGGACACAGCGGGACACAGTGGGACACGCCGGGTCACAGCGGGGGACACAGTGGGACACATCGGGGACAGAGCAGGACACAGCGGGACACAGTGGGACACACCGGGTCACAGCAGGGGAAACAGCGAGGACACAGCGGGACACAGCATGACACAGCGGGACAGAGCGGGGGACAGAGTGGAACAGAGCGGGACACAGCGGGACACAGCGGGAGACACAGCAGGACACAGCGGGGGATACACAGCGTGGGACACAGCGGGACACATCGGGGGACACAGCGGGGACACAGCGGGGACTCAGCGGGCGACACAGTGGGGGACAAATCGGGACACCACGGGAAACAGCGGGACACAACTGTACACAGCGGGGACACAGCGGGGACAAAGTGGGGGACACAGCGGGACACAGCAGGGGACACATCGAGGACACAGCGGGACACAGCGGGGACACAGCGGGGACACAGCGGGGACTCAGCGGGGGACACAAAGTGGGACAAACCAGAACACCACGGGAAACAGCGGGACACACCGGGACACAGCGGGGACACAGCGGGGACACAGCGGGGACACATTGAGACACATCGGGGACACAGCAGGGGACACAGCGGGGCAATGAGTGGGGAACACAGCGGGACACAGCGGGGACACAGTTGGACACAGCGAGATACACAGCGGGACAGATCGGGGACACAGCGGGACAAAGCGGGACACATGGGACACAGCGGGGACCCAGCGGGGCCACAGCAGTGGACACATCGGGACACAGCGGAGTACACAGCGGGACACAGCGGGGACACAGAAGGACACAGTGGGGACACAGCGGGGACAGAGCAGGATACAGGGCGGACACAGCGGGACACAGCGGGGAAACAGCGGGGCACAAAGCGGGGGACACAGCGGGGGACAGCGGGGACACAGCGGGGCACAGCGGGAGACAGCAGGGACAGGGCGAATCATAGAGGGACACAGCGGGACACAGCGGGGGGACAGCGGGGACACAGCGGGACACAGCAGGGAAACAGTGGGTGACAGCGGGGACACAACGGGACACAGCGGGGACACAGTGTGGGACAGCGGGGACAAAACGGGACACAGAGGGACACATCGGGGACACAGCAGTGTCTCAGCGGGGGACACAGCGGGACACAGCAGGGACACAGTGGGGACTCAGGGGCACACAGCAGGACACAGGGGGGACACAGCGGGACACAGCGGGGACACAGCGGGGACACTGCGGGGCACACAGCGTGTGACACAGCGGGGGACACAGCGAGAGACACAGCGGGACACAACGGGGGACACAGCGGGACACAGCGGAACACAGCGGGACACAGCGGGGACACAGCCGCGGACACAGCGGGGACACAGCCGGACACAGCCGGGACACAGCCGGGACACAGCGGTGACACAGCGAGACACAGCGGGACACAGCGGGGACACAGCGGGACACAGCGGGACACAGCGGGGATACAGCGGGGACAGAGCGGGACACAGCGGGGACCGAGCGGGGGACACAGCGGGTAACAGCGGGGGACACAGCGGGACACAGCGCGGGACAGAGAGGGTGTCACATTGGGACTCAACGGGGGACACAACGGGACACAGGGGGACACAGCGGGGACACAGCGGGACACAGCGGGGGACAGAGCTGGGGACAGCGGGGACCTTCGGGTGACAGCAGGGACACAGCTGGACACAGCGGGGGACACCACAGGACACAGAGGGGACACAGCAGGACACTGTTGGGACACAACGGGGACACAGCGGGACACAGAGAGGACAGAGCGGGACACAACGGGAACACAGCGAGGACACAGCTAGACACAGCGGGACACAGCGGGGGACAAAGCGGGACACAGCAGGGGACACAACGGGACAGAGCAGGACACAGCAGGGACACAGAGGGGACACAGCGGGACACAGCGGGACACAGGGGGGACACAGCACAGACACAGCGGGACACAGCGAGGACACATCGGGACACAGCAGGGGACAAAGCGGGGACACAGCGGGACACAGAGGGACACAGCGGGGGACACAGCGGGGGACAGAGCGGGGGACACAGTGGGACCCAGTGGGGGACACAGCCAGGAAAAAGCGGAACCCAGCGGGACACAGCGGGGTACACAGCTGGGGACAAAATGGGACACAGAGGGGGACACAGCGGGACAAAGCGGGAAACAGCAGGGTCAAAGCGGGAATCACAGCGGGGGATAGAGCGGGACACAGCAGGGGACACAGGGAGGATACAGCGGGACAGAGCGGGGACACAGCGGGGACTCAGCCGGGGACAAAGCGGAGATAGAACGGGGACACAGGGGGACACAGTGGGGCCACAGCGGGACACAACAGGACAGAGCGGGGACACAGTGGGACACAGAGGGGACACAGCACGACACAGCGGGAACACAGCAGGACACAGTGGGGGACACAGCGGGACACAGCGGGACACAGCAGGGACAAAGCGGGAATCACAGCGGGGGATAGAGCGGGACACAGCCGGGGACACAGGGAGGACACAGCGGTGGACACATCGGGGGACAAAGCAGGACACCACGGGACATAGCGGAACACAGCGGGACACAGTGGGGAAACTGCGGCGTCACAGCGGGACACAGCGGCGGACACAGCGGGACACAGCGGGACTCAGCGGGGAACACAGCGGAACAGAGCGGGGGACAGAGCGGGGGACAGAGCGGGACAAAACGGGGACTTAGCTGGACACATCGGGGGACACAGCCTGACACAACGGGGTCACAGCGGGGACACAGCGGGACACTGCGTGACACATCGGGGACACAGCGGAACACAGCGGGACACAGCGGGGGACACAGAGCTACACAGCGGGGACATAGAGGCGGACCCAGCGAGGACACAACGGGACACAGCGGGACACAGCGGGACACAGTGGGGTACATAGCGGGGAAGAGCAGGGACACACCGGGGGACAGCGCGGACACAGCAGGACACAGCGGGGACAGAGCAGGACACAGTGGGGGACACAGCGGATACACAGCGGGACACAGCGGTGACACAGCGGGACACAGCGAGAGACACAGTGGGTACACAGCGGGACACAGAGGGACAGAGCGGGGACACAGCAGGACACAGCGGGGCACACAGCGGGACATAGCGGGACACAGCGGGACACAGCAGGGGACACAGCTGGGGACACAGCGGGACACAGCGAGAGACACAGTGGGTACACAGCGGGACACAGCGGGGACACAGCAGGACACAGCGGGGCACACAGCGGAACATAGCGGGACACAGTGGGACACAGCAGGGGACACAGCTGGGGACACAGCGGGACACAGTGGGGGATACAGCGAGGACACAGAGGGACACAACGGGACACCGAGGGGGACACAGCGGGACACAGCGGGACACAGCAGGACACAGCAGGGACAAAGCGGGAATCACAGCGGGGGATAGAGCGGGACACAGCGGGGGACACAGGGATGACACAGCGGGACAGAGCAGGGACACAGCGAAGACTTAGCGGGCGACAAAGCGGGGACAGAACGGGGACACAGGGGGACACAGTGGGGACACAGCGGGACAAATCGGGACACAGCGTGACACAACAGGACAGAGCGGGGACAGAGTGGGACACAGCGGGGACACAGCACGACAGCGGGGAAACAGTGGGACACAGTGTGGGACACAGCGGGACACAGCGGGGACAAAGCGGGAATCACAGGGGGGATGGAGCGGGACACAGCGGGGGACACAGGGAGGACACAGCGGGGGACACAGCGGGGGACACAGCGAAGACACAGCGGGACACAGTGGGACACAGCAGGGGACAAAGCGGGAGATACCGGGGGACACAGTAGGGGACACAGGGGGGACACAGCAAGGACACAGCGGGACACAGCTGGGACACAGCGGGACACAGCGTGGACACAGAGGGACACAGCGGGACACAGCGGGGCACAGCGGAGAAACAGCGGAACACAGCGGGGACATAGCGGGGGACACAGTGGGGACACAGCGGGACACAGCGGGGGACACAGCGAGGACACAGCGTGATACAGCAGGACACAGCGGGGGACACAGATGGGGACACATCGGGGACACAGCGGGACAAAGAGGGGACACAGCGGGGCACAGCGGGGACACACCCGGTCACAGCGGGAAACAGCAGGACACAACGGGGTCACAGTGGGACACAGAGGGGGACACAGCGGGACACAGCAGGACACAGAGGGGCAAAGCGGGAGACACAGCGGGACACAGCGGGACACAGCGGGGACAGTACGCTACACAACGGTGTACACCGCTGGGGACACAACGGGACACAGAGTGGGACACAGCGGGACACAGTGGGACACAGCGGGGACAAAGCGGGGAACACAGCGGGGGACAGAGCGGGACAAAGCGGGGGACACAGGGAGGATACAGCGGGACACAGCGGGGACACAGCGGGGACACAGCGGGGACTCAGCGGGGGACATAGCGGGGGACAAAGCAGGACACCAATGGACACAGCGGAACACAGTGGAACACAGTGGGGACAATGCGGGGACACAGCGGGACACAGCGGGACTCATCGGTGAACACAACGGAACACAGCGGGGGACAGAGCGGGGGACACAGCGTGACACAGCGGGGACTCAGCTGGACACAGCTTGGTATACAGCGTGACACAGCGGGGACACAGCGGGGACACAGCGGGGGACACAGCGGGACACATCGGGGACACAGCGGGACACAGCGGGGGACAGAGCGCTACACAGCGGGAAACACAGCGAGGACACAGCAGGACACAGCGGGGTACACAGCTGGGGACACAAAGGGAAACAGCGGGGACACAGCAGGACACTGCGTGACACATCGTGGACACAGTGGGACACAGCGGGACACAGCGTAGACACAGCGGGGAGACAGCGGGGACACAGCAGGGGACACAGTGAGGACACATCGGGACAGAGCGGGACACAGGGAGGACACATCGGGTCACAGCGGGGGAGAAAGCGGGGACATAGAAGGAAACAGAGGGACACAGTGGGGGACACAGCGGGGGACACAGCAGGGGACACAGTGGGTCCCAGCGGGGGACACAGCGAGGACAAAGCGGTAACCAGCGGGACAAAGCGTCGATACAGCGGGGACACAACGGGACACAGCGGGGAACACAGCTGGGGACACAACGGGACACAGAGGGGTACACAGCGGGACACAGCGGGACACAGCGGGAAACAGCAGGGACAAAGCGGGAATCACAGCGGGGGTTTGAGTGGGGCACAGCGGGGGACTCAGGGAGGACACAGCGGGACAGAGCGGGGACACATCGGGGACTCAGCCGGGGACAAAGCGGGGACAGAACGGGGACACAGGGGGACACAGTGGGGAAAGAGACGGACAAATCGGGGACACAGCGGGACACAACAGGACAGAGCGGGGACACAGTGGGGGACACAGGGAGGACCCAGCAGAACACAGCGAGAACAGAGCAGGGACTCAGTGGGGGACATAGCGGGGGACAAATCAGGACACCACGGGACACAGCGGAACACAGCGGAACACAGTGGGGACACGGCGGGGACACAGCGGGACACAGCGGGACTCAGCTGGACACAGCAGGGTATACAGCCTGACACAGTGGGGACACAGCGGGGACACAGTGGGACACTGTGTGACACATTGGGGACACAGCCGAAAACAGCGCGACAAAGCGGGGGACACAGCGCTACACAGCGGGAAACACAGTGAACACACAGCGGGACACAGCGGGGGAAACAGCAGGGACAGAGCGGTGACACAGCGTGACACAGCGGGGACAGAGGGGGACAGAGCGAGGACACAGCGGGACACAGCGGGACACAGCGGGACACAGCGGGGACACAGCGGGTCACAGATGGACACAGCAGGGACACAGCATGGACACAGCGTGACACAGTGGGACACAGCAGGGACACAGCGGGACACAGCGAGGGACACAGCGTGGGACACAGCGGGGACACAGCGGGGGACACAGAAGGGGACACAGGGGGGAAACACCAGGGCTACATCGGGACACAGCGGGGACACAGTGGGACACAGCGGGACACAGCGGGACACAGCGGGACACAGCTAGGACACAGCGGGACACAGCGGGACACAGCGGGGACACAGTGGGACACAGCGAGAGACACAGCGGGGACACAGCGGGGAGCACAGCGGGACGCAGCGGGGGACATAGCGGGGACACAGCTGGGACACAGAGGGACACAGCGGGGTCACAGCGGGACACAGCGGGGACACAGCGGGACACAGCGGTGTACAGAGCTGGGGACACAACGGGACACAGAGTGGGACAGAGCGGGACACAGCTGCACACAGCGGGACACAGTGGGGACAAAGCGGGAGTCACAATGGGGGACAGAGCGGGACACAGCGGGGGACAAAGCAAGACACCCCAGGACACAGCGAAACACAGCGGAACACAGTGGGGACACTGCGGGGACACAGCGGGACACAAGGGGATTCATCGGTGAACACAATGGAACACAGAGGGGGACACAGTGGGGGACACAGCGGGACACAGCGGGGACTCAGCTGGACACAGCGGGGTATACAGCGTGACAGAGCGGGGACACAGCGGAGACACAGCAGGGACACAGCGGGGGACACAGTGGGGGACACAGCAAGGACACACCTGGAAACAGCGGGACACAGCGGGACACAGCGGGGACACAGCGGGGACACAGCGGGGGACACAGCTTAGGACACAGCGAGGACACAGCAGGACACAGCGGGAAACAGCGGGGGACACAGCGCTACACAGCGGGGAACACAGCGAGGACACAGCGGGACACAGCGGGGGACACAGCTAGAACACAGCGGGACACAGTGGGACACCGAGGGGACACAGCGGGGGACACAGCGGGACACAGCGGGGGAAACAGCGAGGACACAGCGGGACACAGCGGGACACAGCGAGGGACACAGCGAGACACAGCCGGACACAGAGGGGACACAGCGGGACACAGCGGGGCACAGCGGGACACAGCGGGACACAGCAGGGACAGAGCGGGACACAGTGGGACACAGCGGGGACCCAGCAGGACACAGCGGGGACACAGCGGGACACAGTGTGCGTCACAGTGTGACACAGCGGGACACAGCGGGGGACACAGCAGGACACAACGCGACACAGCGGGGACACAGCTGGGACACAGCGGGGAGCACAGCAGGACACAGTGGGGGACATAGCGCGGACACAGCTGGGACACAGCGGGACACAGCGGAGTCACAGCGGGACACACGTGAGACACAACGGGGACACAGCGGGACACAGCGGGACACAGCGATGACACAGCGGACAGAGCAGGGACACAGCGGGACACAGCGGAGCACACAGTGGGACATAGCGGGACACAGCGGGACAATCAGGGTACACCGCTGGGGACACAGTGGGACACAATGAGGGATACAGCGAGGACACAGAGGGACACAACGGGACACCGAGGGGGACACAGCGGGACACAGCAGGGACAAAGCGGGAATCACAGAAGGGGATAGAGCGGGACACAGCGGGGGACACAGGAAGGACACAGCGGGGATACAGTGGGACACAGAGAGAGACATAGCGGGGACACATTTGGGACACAGCGTGGGACACAGTGGGACACAGCGGGACACAGCTGGACAGAGCGGGGACACAGCGGGGGACACAGCACTACACAGGGGGAACACAGCGGGGGAAACAGCGGGACACAGTGGGACACAGCGGGGGACACTGAGGGACAGAGCGGGGGACACATCGGGGGACACAGGGAGGACACAGTGGGACACAGCAGGGACAAAGCGGAACACAGCAGCGACAAACGGCGGACACAGCGGGGGACAAAGCGGGGGACATCCGCGGACACAGCGTAGACACAGCGGGACACAGCGAGGACACAGAGGGGACTCAGCAGGGGACACAGCTGGGGACAAAGCTGGACACCACGGGACACAGCGGGAAACAGGGGGACACAGCAGTGACACTGCGGGGACACAGCGGGACAAATCAGGGGACACAGCGGGACGCAGCGGGACACAGCGGGGTCACAGCGGGTCACAGCGGGACACAGTGGGGGACACAGCGGGACATAGCAGGACACAGCCGGACAATGCATGGGACACAGCGGAACACAGCGGGACACAGCGGGACACAGCGGTGACACAGCAGGACTCAGCGGTTTACACAGCTGGGGACACAACAGGACACAGAGTGGGACACAGCGGGACACAGCGGGACACAGCGGGACACAGTGGGGACAAAGTGGGAGACACAGTGGGGGACAGAGCGGGACACAGCGAGGGACACAGGGAGGACCCAGCGGGACAGAGCGGGGACACAGCGGGGACTCAGCCGGGGACAGAGCAGAGGAAAAAGCAGGACACCACGGGACACAGCAGAACACAGCGGAACACAGTAGGGACACTGCGGGGACACAGCGGGGGACACAGCGGGACTCATCGGTGAACAAAACAGAACACAGAGGGGGGACACAGCGGGGACTCAGCTGGACACAGAAGGGTATACAGCGTGACAGAGCGGGGACACAGCGGGGACACACCGGGACACTGTGTGACACATCGGGGACACAGCGGGACACAGCGAGAGACACAGCGGGGACACAGCGGGGAACACAGCGGGACACAGCGGGACACAGCGGGACACAGCTGGGGACACAGGGAGGACCCAGCAGGACAAAGAGGGGACACAGCGGGGACTCAGCCTGGGACATAGCGGGGGACAAAGCAGGACACAGCGTGGGACACAGCGGAACACAGCGGAACACAGTGGAAACAGTGCGGGGACAAAGAGGGGACACAGCAGGACACAATGAGGGATACAGCGAGGACACAGAGGGACACAACGGGACACCGAGGGGGACACAGCGGGACACAGCGGGACACAGCGGGGGACACAGTGGGGACACAGTGGGACACTGTGGGGGACACAGCGAGGACACAGTGGGACACAGTGGGGACCCAGTGAGACACAGCGAGGGACACAGCGGGGACACAGCGGGACACAGCGGGACACAGCCAGGACACAGCGGGACACAGCGCGGGACAAAGCGAGGACACAGCGGACACAGCGGGACATAGCGGGGACACAGCGGGATACAGCAGGAGACGCAGCGTTGACACAATGGGACACAGCGCGGGACACAGCGGAACACAGCAGGGATACAGTGGGACACAGCGGGGACACAGCGGAGACACAGCGAGACACAGCGGGACACAGTGGGTTACATAGCGGGGAACAGCAGGGACACACCGGGGGACAGCGGGGACACAGCAGGACACAGCGGGGACAGAACGGGACAAGCGGGGGACACAGCGGAGACTCAGCGGGGACACAGCGGGACACAGCGGTGACAAAGGGGACACAGCAAGAGACACAGCGGGTACACAGCGGGGAACACAGCTGGACACAGTGGGACAGAGCGGGGACACAGCGGAGCACACAGCGGGACATAGCGGGACAGAGCGGGACAAGCAGGGTACACAGCTGTGGACACAGCAGGACACAATGAGGGATACAGCGAGGACACAGAGGGACACAACGGGACACCAAAGGAGACACAGCGGGACACAGCGGGACACAGCAGGGACAAAGCGGGAATCACAGCGGGGGATAGAGCAGGACACAGCGGGGGACACAGGGAGCACACAGGGTGACACAGCGGGGACTCAGGACACAGCGTGGGACACAGCGGGGACAGAGCGGGGACACAGCAAGACACAGCGGGACACAACGGGACACAGTGGCACAGAGCGGGGACACAGCAGGACACAGCAGGGACACAACGGGACACAGGTGGGGACACAGCGGGACACAGCGGGACACAGCAGGGACAAAGCGGGAATCACAGCGGGGGATAGAGCGGGACACAGCGGGGGAAACAGGGAGGACACAGAGGGACACAGGGGGACACAGCGGGGACTCAGCGGGGGACACAGCGGGGGAAAAAGCAGGACACCACGGGACACAGCGCAACACAGCGGGACACAGTGGGGAAACTGCGGGGACACAGCTGGACACAGCCGAGGACACAGCGGGACACCGCGGGACTCAACGGGGAACACAACGGAACACAGCAGGGGACAAAGCGGGGGACACAGCGGGACACAGCGGGGACTCAGCTGGAAACAGCGGGGGACACAGCGTAACACAGCGGGGACACAGCGGGGACACAGCGGGACACTGCGTGACACATCGGGGACACAGCGGGACACAGCGGGAAACAGCGGGGGACACAGCGAGGGACACAGCAAGGACACAGCTGGAAACAGCGGGACACAGCGGGACAAAGCGGAGACACAGCGGGGACACAGCGGGGGACACAGCGGCGGACTCAGCAAGGACAGAGCGGGACACAGCGGGACACAGCAGGAGACACAGCATTACACAGTGGGGAACAAAGGGGGGGAAATAGCGAAGACACAGCGAGAGACAGCGGGACACAGCGGGGGACACAGCGCGGGACACAGCGGGACACAGCGGAACACAGCGGGAGACAAAGCGGGGGACAGCCGCGGACACAGCGAAGACACAGCGGGACACAGCGAGGACACAGAGGGGACTCAGCGGGGGACACAGCGGGGGACAAAGCTGGACACCACGGGACACAGCGGGAAACAGGGGGACACAGCAGTGACACTGCGGGGACACAGCGGGAAAAAGCAGGGGACACAGCGGGACCAAGCCGGACACATCGGGGGACAGGGGGACACAGCGGGGGACACAGCACTACACAGCGGGGAACACAGTGGGGGAAACAGCGAGGACACAGCAGAACACAGCGGGACACAGCGGGGGACACAGAGGGACACAGCTGGGGACAAAGCAGGGGACAGCCGCGGACACAGCAAAGACACAGGGGGACACAGCGAGGACACAGAGGGGACTCAGCGGGGGACACAGCGGGGGACAAAGCCAGACACCACGGGATACAGCGGGAAACAGGGGGACACAGCAGAGACACTGTGGGGACACAGTGGGACAAAGCAGGGGACACGGCGGGACACAGCGGGACACAGCGGGGTCACAGCAGGACACAGTGGGACACAGTGAGGGGGACAGAGCGGGGACACAACTGGGACACAGCGTGGGACACAGTGGGACACAGCCGGACACAGCGGGGACACAGTGGGACACAGCGAGGGGCACAGAGCGGGAACACAGCTGGGACACAGCGTGGGACACGGTGGGACACAGCCGGACACAGCGGGTACACAGCGGGACATAGCGGTGTACACAGCAGGGGACAAAACGGGACACAGAGTGGGACACAGCGGGACACAGCGGGCCACAGCGGGACACAGCGGGACACAGAGGGACAAAGCGGGGACACAGCAGGGATACAGCGGGACACAGCCGGACACAGCGCCGACACAGTGGGACACAGGGAGAGACACAGCGGGGACACAGCGGGGAGCACAGCGGGACATAGCGGAACACAGCGGGACATAGCGGGGTACAAAGCGGGGGACACATCGGGACACAGAGTGGGAAACAACGGGGGTCACAGCTGGAGACAACGGGGACACAGAGGGGACACAGCGGGACACAGTGGGACACAGCGGGGGACAGAGCGGGACACAGCGTGGGACACAGCGGGACACAGCAGGGACAATGCGGGAATCACAGCGGAGTATAGAGCAGGACACAGCGGGGGACACAGGGAGGACACAGCGGGACACAGCGGGGACACAGCGGGGACTCAGGACACAGCAGGACACAGCGGGGACACAACGGGACACAGCGGGACACAGCGGGGACAAAGTGGGAATCACAGCGGGGGATAGAGCGGGACACAGCGGGGGAAACAGGGAGGACACAGAGGGACAGAGGGGGGACACAGCGGGGACTCAGCGGAGGACAAAGAGGGGACACAGCGGGACACAATGAGGGATACAGCGAGGACACCGAGGGACACAACGGGACACCGAGGGGAACACAGCAGGACACAGCTGGACACAGCAGGGGACAGAGCGGGGAACAGAGCGGGGACACAGCGGGACACAGCGGGGGACACAGTGGGGACACACTGGGTCACTGCGTGGGAAACAGCGAGGACACAGTGGGACACAGCGGAGACCCAGTGGGACACAGCGGGGGACACAGCGGGACACAGCGGGACACAGCAGGGACACAGGGAGGACCCAGCGGGACAAAGTGGGGACACAGCGGGGACTCAGCCTGGGACATAGCGGGGGACAAAGCAGGACACAGCATGGGACACAGGGGAACACAGCGGAACACAGTGGGGACACTGCGGGGACAAAGAGGGGACACAGCGGGACACAATGAGGGATACAGCGAGGACACAGAGGGACACAACGGGACACCGAGGGGGACACAGCGGGACACAGCGGGACACAGCGGGGGACACAGTGGGGACACACTGGGACATTGCGGGGGACACAGCGAGGACACAGTGGGACACAGCGGAGACCCAGTGGGACACAGCGGGGGACACAGCGGGGACACAGCGGGACACAGCGGGACACAGCTGGGGACACAGCCAGGACACAGCGGGACAAAGCGGGGGACAAAGCGAGGACACAGCGGACTCAGCGGGACACAGCGGGGACACAGCTGGACACAGCGGGATACAGCAGGAGACGCAGCGTGGACCCAATGGGACACAGCGCGGGACACAGAAGGACACAGCAGGGACACAGTGGGACACAGTGGGACACAGCGGAGACACAGCGGGACACAGTGGGGTACATAGCGGGGAACAGCAGGGACACACCGGGGGACAGCGGGGACACAGCAGGACACAGCGGGGAGAGAGCGGGACAAGCGAGGGACACAGCGGAGACACAGCGGGGACACAGTGGGACACAGCGGGACACAGCGGTGACACAGGGGGACACAGCGAGAGACACAGCGGGTACACAGCGGGGAACACAACTGGACACAGCGGGACAGAGCGGGGATACAGCGGGACACAGCGGAGCACACAGCGGGACATAGCGGGACAAAGCGGGACAAGCAAGGTACACAGCTGGGGACACAGCGGGACACAATGAGGGATAAAGCGAGGACACAGAGGGACAAAACGGGACACCGAGGGGGACACAGCGGGACACAGCTTGACACAGCGGGGGGAAACAGTGGGGACACAGTGGGACACTGTGGGGGACACAGCGAGCACACATTGGGACACAGCGGAGACCCAGTGGGACACATGGGGGACACAGCGGGGACACAGCGGGACACAGCGGGACACAGCTGGGGACACAGCCAGGACACAGCGGGACACAGCGGGGGACAAAGAGAGGACACAGCGGACACAGCGGGACACAGCGGGGACACAGCTGGACACAGCGGGATACAGCAGGAGACGCAGCGGGGACACAACGGGACACAGCGCGGGACACAGCATGACACAGCAGGGACACATTGGGACACAGCGGGGACACAGCGGAGACACAGCGGGACACAGCGGGACACAGGGGGGTACATAGCGGGGAACAGCAGGGACACACCGGGGGACAGGGGGGACAAAGCAGGACACAGCGGGAACAGAGCGGGACACAGTGGTGACACAGGGGGACATAGCGAGAGACACAGCGGGTACACAGCGGGAAACACAGCTGGACACATCGGGACAGAGCGGGGACACAGCGGGACACAGCGGAGCACACAGCGGGACATAGCGGGACACAGCGGGACAAGCAGGGTACACAGCTGGGGACACAACGGGACACAATGAGGGAAACAGTGAGGACACAGAGGGACACAACGGGACACCGAGGGGGACACAGCGTGACACAGCGTGACACAGCAGGGACAAAGCGGGACACAACGGGACACAGTGGGACACAGCGGGGACACAGCAGGAAACAGCGGGACACAACGGGACAAAGTGGGACACAGCGGGGACACAGCAGGACACAACGGGGTCACAGTGGGACACAGAGGGGGACACAGCGGGACACAGCAGGACACAGAGGGGCAAAGCGGGAGACACAGCGGGACACAGCGGGACACAGCGGGGACAGTACGCTACACAACGGTGTACACCGCTGGGGACACAACGGGACACAGAGTGGGACACAGCGGGACACAGTGGGACACAGCGGGGACAAAGCGGGGAACACAGCGGGGGACAGAGCGGGACAAAGCGGGGGACACAGGGAGGATACAGCGGGACACAGCGGGGACACAGCGGGGACACAGCGGGGACTCAGCGGGGGACATAGCGGGGGACAAAGCAGGACACCAATGGACACAGCGGAACACAGTGGAACACAGTGGGGACAATGCGGGGACACAGCGGGACACAGCGGGACTCATCGGTGAACACAACGGAACACAGCGGGGGACAGAGCGGGGGACACAGCGTGACACAGCGGGGACTCAGCTGGACACAGCTTGGTATACAGCGTGACACAGCGGGGACACAGCGGGGACACAGCGGGGGACACAGCGGGACACATCGGGGACACAGCGGGACACAGCGGGGGACAGAGCGCTACACAGCGGGAAACACAGCGAGGACACAGCAGGACACAGCGGGGTACACAGCTGGGGACACAAAGGGAAACAGCGGGGACACAGCAGGACACTGCGTGACACATCGTGGACACAGTGGGACACAGCGGGACACAGCGTAGACACAGCGGGGAGACAGCGGGGACACAGCAGGGGACACAGTGAGGACACATCGGGACAGAGCGGGACACAGGGAGGACACATCGGGTCACAGCGGGGGAGAAAGCGGGGACATAGAAGGAAACAGAGGGACACAGTGGGGGACACAGCGGGGGACACAGCAGGGGACACAGTGGGTCCCAGCGGGGGACACAGCGAGGACAAAGCGGTAACCAGCGGGACAAAGCGTCGATACAGCGGGGACACAACGGGACACAGCGGGGAACACAGCTGGGGACACAACGGGACACAGAGGGGTACACAGCGGGACACAGCGGGACACAGCGGGAAACAGCAGGGACAAAGCGGGAATCACAGCGGGGGTTTGAGTGGGGCACAGCGGGGGACTCAGGGAGGACACAGCGGGACAGAGCGGGGACACATCGGGGACTCAGCCGGGGACAAAGCGGGGACAGAACGGGGACACAGGGGGACACAGTGGGGAAAGAGACGGACAAATCGGGGACACAGCGGGACACAACAGGACAGAGCGGGGACACAGTGGGGGACACAGGGAGGACCCAGCAGAACACAGCGAGAACAGAGCAGGGACTCAGTGGGGGACATAGCGGGGGACAAATCAGGACACCACGGGACACAGCGGAACACAGCGGAACACAGTGGGGACACGGCGGGGACACAGCGGGACACAGCGGGACTCAGCTGGACACAGCAGGGTATACAGCCTGACACAGTGGGGACACAGCGGGGACACAGTGGGACACTGTGTGACACATTGGGGACACAGCCGAAAACAGCGCGACAAAGCGGGGGACACAGCGCTACACAGCGGGAAACACAGTGAACACACAGCGGGACACAGCGGGGGAAACAGCAGGGACAGAGCGGTGACACAGCGTGACACAGCGGGGACAGAGGGGGACAGAGCGAGGACACAGCGGGACACAGCGGGACACAGCGGGACACAGCGGGGACACAGCGGGTCACAGATGGACACAGCAGGGACACAGCATGGACACAGCGTGACACAGTGGGACACAGCAGGGACACAGCGGGACACAGCGAGGGACACAGCGTGGGACACAGCGGGGACACAGCGGGGGACACAGAAGGGGACACAGGGGGGAAACACCAGGGCTACATCGGGACACAGCGGGGACACAGTGGGACACAGCGGGACACAGCGGGACACAGCGGGACACAGCTAGGACACAGCGGGACACAGCGGGACACAGCGGGGACACAGTGGGACACAGCGAGAGACACAGCGGGGACACAGCGGGGAGCACAGCGGGACGCAGCGGGGGACATAGCGGGGACACAGCTGGGACACAGAGGGACACAGCGGGGTCACAGCGGGACACAGCGGGGACACAGCGGGACACAGCGGTGTACAGAGCTGGGGACACAACGGGACACAGAGTGGGACAGAGCGGGACACAGCTGCACACAGCGGGACACAGTGGGGACAAAGCGGGAGTCACAATGGGGGACAGAGCGGGACACAGCGGGGGACAAAGCAAGACACCCCAGGACACAGCGAAACACAGCGGAACACAGTGGGGACACTGCGGGGACACAGCGGGACACAAGGGGATTCATCGGTGAACACAATGGAACACAGAGGGGGACACAGTGGGGGACACAGCGGGACACAGCGGGGACTCAGCTGGACACAGCGGGGTATACAGCGTGACAGAGCGGGGACACAGCGGAGACACAGCAGGGACACAGCGGGGGACACAGTGGGGGACACAGCAAGGACACACCTGGAAACAGCGGGACACAGCGGGACACAGCGGGGACACAGCGGGGACACAGCGGGGGACACAGCTTAGGACACAGCGAGGACACAGCAGGACACAGCGGGAAACAGCGGGGGACACAGCGCTACACAGCGGGGAACACAGCGAGGACACAGCGGGACACAGCGGGGGACACAGCTAGAACACAGCGGGACACAGTGGGACACCGAGGGGACACAGCGGGGGACACAGCGGGACACAGCGGGGGAAACAGCGAGGACACAGCGGGACACAGCGGGACACAGCGAGGGACACAGCGAGACACAGCCGGACACAGAGGGGACACAGCGGGACACAGCGGGGCACAGCGGGACACAGCGGGACACAGCAGGGACAGAGCGGGACACAGTGGGACACAGCGGGGACCCAGCAGGACACAGCGGGGACACAGCGGGACACAGTGTGCGTCACAGTGTGACACAGCGGGACACAGCGGGGGACACAGCAGGACACAACGCGACACAGCGGGGACACAGCTGGGACACAGCGGGGAGCACAGCAGGACACAGTGGGGGACATAGCGCGGACACAGCTGGGACACAGCGGGACACAGCGGAGTCACAGCGGGACACACGTGAGACACAACGGGGACACAGCGGGACACAGCGGGACACAGCGATGACACAGCGGACAGAGCAGGGACACAGCGGGACACAGCGGAGCACACAGTGGGACATAGCGGGACACAGCGGGACAATCAGGGTACACCGCTGGGGACACAGTGGGACACAATGAGGGATACAGCGAGGACACAGAGGGACACAACGGGACACCGAGGGGGACACAGCGGGACACAGCAGGGACAAAGCGGGAATCACAGAAGGGGATAGAGCGGGACACAGCGGGGGACACAGGAAGGACACAGCGGGGATACAGTGGGACACAGAGAGAGACATAGCGGGGACACATTTGGGACACAGCGTGGGACACAGTGGGACACAGCGGGACACAGCTGGACAGAGCGGGGACACAGCGGGGGACACAGCACTACACAGGGGGAACACAGCGGGGGAAACAGCGGGACACAGTGGGACACAGCGGGGGACACTGAGGGACAGAGCGGGGGACACATCGGGGGACACAGGGAGGACACAGTGGGACACAGCAGGGACAAAGCGGAACACAGCAGCGACAAACGGCGGACACAGCGGGGGACAAAGCGGGGGACATCCGCGGACACAGCGTAGACACAGCGGGACACAGCGAGGACACAGAGGGGACTCAGCAGGGGACACAGCTGGGGACAAAGCTGGACACCACGGGACACAGCGGGAAACAGGGGGACACAGCAGTGACACTGCGGGGACACAGCGGGACAAATCAGGGGACACAGCGGGACGCAGCGGGACACAGCGGGGTCACAGCGGGTCACAGCGGGACACAGTGGGGGACACAGCGGGACATAGCAGGACACAGCCGGACAATGCATGGGACACAGCGGAACACAGCGGGACACAGCGGGACACAGCGGTGACACAGCAGGACTCAGCGGTTTACACAGCTGGGGACACAACAGGACACAGAGTGGGACACAGCGGGACACAGCGGGACACAGCGGGACACAGTGGGGACAAAGTGGGAGACACAGTGGGGGACAGAGCGGGACACAGCGAGGGACACAGGGAGGACCCAGCGGGACAGAGCGGGGACACAGCGGGGACTCAGCCGGGGACAGAGCAGAGGAAAAAGCAGGACACCACGGGACACAGCAGAACACAGCGGAACACAGTAGGGACACTGCGGGGACACAGCGGGGGACACAGCGGGACTCATCGGTGAACAAAACAGAACACAGAGGGGGGACACAGCGGGGACTCAGCTGGACACAGAAGGGTATACAGCGTGACAGAGCGGGGACACAGCGGGGACACACCGGGACACTGTGTGACACATCGGGGACACAGCGGGACACAGCGAGAGACACAGCGGGGACACAGCGGGGAACACAGCGGGACACAGCGGGACACAGCGGGACACAGCTGGGGACACAGGGAGGACCCAGCAGGACAAAGAGGGGACACAGCGGGGACTCAGCCTGGGACATAGCGGGGGACAAAGCAGGACACAGCGTGGGACACAGCGGAACACAGCGGAACACAGTGGAAACAGTGCGGGGACAAAGAGGGGACACAGCAGGACACAATGAGGGATACAGCGAGGACACAGAGGGACACAACGGGACACCGAGGGGGACACAGCGGGACACAGCGGGACACAGCGGGGGACACAGTGGGGACACAGTGGGACACTGTGGGGGACACAGCGAGGACACAGTGGGACACAGTGGGGACCCAGTGAGACACAGCGAGGGACACAGCGGGGACACAGCGGGACACAGCGGGACACAGCCAGGACACAGCGGGACACAGCGCGGGACAAAGCGAGGACACAGCGGACACAGCGGGACATAGCGGGGACACAGCGGGATACAGCAGGAGACGCAGCGTTGACACAATGGGACACAGCGCGGGACACAGCGGAACACAGCAGGGATACAGTGGGACACAGCGGGGACACAGCGGAGACACAGCGAGACACAGCGGGACACAGTGGGTTACATAGCGGGGAACAGCAGGGACACACCGGGGGACAGCGGGGACACAGCAGGACACAGCGGGGACAGAACGGGACAAGCGGGGGACACAGCGGAGACTCAGCGGGGACACAGCGGGACACAGCGGTGACAAAGGGGACACAGCAAGAGACACAGCGGGTACACAGCGGGGAACACAGCTGGACACAGTGGGACAGAGCGGGGACACAGCGGAGCACACAGCGGGACATAGCGGGACAGAGCGGGACAAGCAGGGTACACAGCTGTGGACACAGCAGGACACAATGAGGGATACAGCGAGGACACAGAGGGACACAACGGGACACCAAAGGAGACACAGCGGGACACAGCGGGACACAGCAGGGACAAAGCGGGAATCACAGCGGGGGATAGAGCAGGACACAGCGGGGGACACAGGGAGCACACAGGGTGACACAGCGGGGACTCAGGACACAGCGTGGGACACAGCGGGGACAGAGCGGGGACACAGCAAGACACAGCGGGACACAACGGGACACAGTGGCACAGAGCGGGGACACAGCAGGACACAGCAGGGACACAACGGGACACAGGTGGGGACACAGCGGGACACAGCGGGACACAGCAGGGACAAAGCGGGAATCACAGCGGGGGATAGAGCGGGACACAGCGGGGGAAACAGGGAGGACACAGAGGGACACAGGGGGACACAGCGGGGACTCAGCGGGGGACACAGCGGGGGAAAAAGCAGGACACCACGGGACACAGCGCAACACAGCGGGACACAGTGGGGAAACTGCGGGGACACAGCTGGACACAGCCGAGGACACAGCGGGACACCGCGGGACTCAACGGGGAACACAACGGAACACAGCAGGGGACAAAGCGGGGGACACAGCGGGACACAGCGGGGACTCAGCTGGAAACAGCGGGGGACACAGCGTAACACAGCGGGGACACAGCGGGGACACAGCGGGACACTGCGTGACACATCGGGGACACAGCGGGACACAGCGGGAAACAGCGGGGGACACAGCGAGGGACACAGCAAGGACACAGCTGGAAACAGCGGGACACAGCGGGACAAAGCGGAGACACAGCGGGGACACAGCGGGGGACACAGCGGCGGACTCAGCAAGGACAGAGCGGGACACAGCGGGACACAGCAGGAGACACAGCATTACACAGTGGGGAACAAAGGGGGGGAAATAGCGAAGACACAGCGAGAGACAGCGGGACACAGCGGGGGACACAGCGCGGGACACAGCGGGACACAGCGGAACACAGCGGGAGACAAAGCGGGGGACAGCCGCGGACACAGCGAAGACACAGCGGGACACAGCGAGGACACAGAGGGGACTCAGCGGGGGACACAGCGGGGGACAAAGCTGGACACCACGGGACACAGCGGGAAACAGGGGGACACAGCAGTGACACTGCGGGGACACAGCGGGAAAAAGCAGGGGACACAGCGGGACCAAGCCGGACACATCGGGGGACAGGGGGACACAGCGGGGGACACAGCACTACACAGCGGGGAACACAGTGGGGGAAACAGCGAGGACACAGCAGAACACAGCGGGACACAGCGGGGGACACAGAGGGACACAGCTGGGGACAAAGCAGGGGACAGCCGCGGACACAGCAAAGACACAGGGGGACACAGCGAGGACACAGAGGGGACTCAGCGGGGGACACAGCGGGGGACAAAGCCAGACACCACGGGATACAGCGGGAAACAGGGGGACACAGCAGAGACACTGTGGGGACACAGTGGGACAAAGCAGGGGACACGGCGGGACACAGCGGGACACAGCGGGGTCACAGCAGGACACAGTGGGACACAGTGAGGGGGACAGAGCGGGGACACAACTGGGACACAGCGTGGGACACAGTGGGACACAGCCGGACACAGCGGGGACACAGTGGGACACAGCGAGGGGCACAGAGCGGGAACACAGCTGGGACACAGCGTGGGACACGGTGGGACACAGCCGGACACAGCGGGTACACAGCGGGACATAGCGGTGTACACAGCAGGGGACAAAACGGGACACAGAGTGGGACACAGCGGGACACAGCGGGCCACAGCGGGACACAGCGGGACACAGAGGGACAAAGCGGGGACACAGCAGGGATACAGCGGGACACAGCCGGACACAGCGCCGACACAGTGGGACACAGGGAGAGACACAGCGGGGACACAGCGGGGAGCACAGCGGGACATAGCGGAACACAGCGGGACATAGCGGGGTACAAAGCGGGGGACACATCGGGACACAGAGTGGGAAACAACGGGGGTCACAGCTGGAGACAACGGGGACACAGAGGGGACACAGCGGGACACAGTGGGACACAGCGGGGGACAGAGCGGGACACAGCGTGGGACACAGCGGGACACAGCAGGGACAATGCGGGAATCACAGCGGAGTATAGAGCAGGACACAGCGGGGGACACAGGGAGGACACAGCGGGACACAGCGGGGACACAGCGGGGACTCAGGACACAGCAGGACACAGCGGGGACACAACGGGACACAGCGGGACACAGCGGGGACAAAGTGGGAATCACAGCGGGGGATAGAGCGGGACACAGCGGGGGAAACAGGGAGGACACAGAGGGACAGAGGGGGGACACAGCGGGGACTCAGCGGAGGACAAAGAGGGGACACAGCGGGACACAATGAGGGATACAGCGAGGACACCGAGGGACACAACGGGACACCGAGGGGAACACAGCAGGACACAGCTGGACACAGCAGGGGACAGAGCGGGGAACAGAGCGGGGACACAGCGGGACACAGCGGGGGACACAGTGGGGACACACTGGGTCACTGCGTGGGAAACAGCGAGGACACAGTGGGACACAGCGGAGACCCAGTGGGACACAGCGGGGGACACAGCGGGACACAGCGGGACACAGCAGGGACACAGGGAGGACCCAGCGGGACAAAGTGGGGACACAGCGGGGACTCAGCCTGGGACATAGCGGGGGACAAAGCAGGACACAGCATGGGACACAGGGGAACACAGCGGAACACAGTGGGGACACTGCGGGGACAAAGAGGGGACACAGCGGGACACAATGAGGGATACAGCGAGGACACAGAGGGACACAACGGGACACCGAGGGGGACACAGCGGGACACAGCGGGACACAGCGGGGGACACAGTGGGGACACACTGGGACATTGCGGGGGACACAGCGAGGACACAGTGGGACACAGCGGAGACCCAGTGGGACACAGCGGGGGACACAGCGGGGACACAGCGGGACACAGCGGGACACAGCTGGGGACACAGCCAGGACACAGCGGGACAAAGCGGGGGACAAAGCGAGGACACAGCGGACTCAGCGGGACACAGCGGGGACACAGCTGGACACAGCGGGATACAGCAGGAGACGCAGCGTGGACCCAATGGGACACAGCGCGGGACACAGAAGGACACAGCAGGGACACAGTGGGACACAGTGGGACACAGCGGAGACACAGCGGGACACAGTGGGGTACATAGCGGGGAACAGCAGGGACACACCGGGGGACAGCGGGGACACAGCAGGACACAGCGGGGAGAGAGCGGGACAAGCGAGGGACACAGCGGAGACACAGCGGGGACACAGTGGGACACAGCGGGACACAGCGGTGACACAGGGGGACACAGCGAGAGACACAGCGGGTACACAGCGGGGAACACAACTGGACACAGCGGGACAGAGCGGGGATACAGCGGGACACAGCGGAGCACACAGCGGGACATAGCGGGACAAAGCGGGACAAGCAAGGTACACAGCTGGGGACACAGCGGGACACAATGAGGGATAAAGCGAGGACACAGAGGGACAAAACGGGACACCGAGGGGGACACAGCGGGACACAGCTTGACACAGCGGGGGGAAACAGTGGGGACACAGTGGGACACTGTGGGGGACACAGCGAGCACACATTGGGACACAGCGGAGACCCAGTGGGACACATGGGGGACACAGCGGGGACACAGCGGGACACAGCGGGACACAGCTGGGGACACAGCCAGGACACAGCGGGACACAGCGGGGGACAAAGAGAGGACACAGCGGACACAGCGGGACACAGCGGGGACACAGCTGGACACAGCGGGATACAGCAGGAGACGCAGCGGGGACACAACGGGACACAGCGCGGGACACAGCATGACACAGCAGGGACACATTGGGACACAGCGGGGACACAGCGGAGACACAGCGGGACACAGCGGGACACAGGGGGGTACATAGCGGGGAACAGCAGGGACACACCGGGGGACAGGGGGGACAAAGCAGGACACAGCGGGAACAGAGCGGGACACAGTGGTGACACAGGGGGACATAGCGAGAGACACAGCGGGTACACAGCGGGAAACACAGCTGGACACATCGGGACAGAGCGGGGACACAGCGGGACACAGCGGAGCACACAGCGGGACATAGCGGGACACAGCGGGACAAGCAGGGTACACAGCTGGGGACACAACGGGACACAATGAGGGAAACAGTGAGGACACAGAGGGACACAACGGGACACCGAGGGGGACACAGCGTGACACAGCGTGACACAGCAGGGACAAAGCGGGACACAACGGGACACAGTGGGACACAGCGGGGACACAGCAGGAAACAGCGGGACACAACGGGACAAAGTGGGACACAGCGGGGACACAGCAGGACACAGCGGGGACACAACGGGACACACTGGGGGACACAGCGGGACACAGCGGGGACAAAGCGGGAATCACAGCGGGGGATAGAGAGGGACACAGCGGGGGAAACAGGGAGGACACAGAGGGACACAACGGGGACACAGCGGGTACTCAGTGGGGGACACTGCGGGGGAGAAAGCAGGATACCACTGGACACAGCACAACACAGCGGGACACAGTGGGGAAACTGCGGGTACACAGCGGGACACAGCGGAGGACACAGCGGGTCACAGCGGGAAACTGCCTGACACATCGGGGACACAGCGGGACACAGCGGGGGACACAGCGCTACACAGCGAGGAACACAGAGAGGACACAGCGGGACACAGCGGGGTATACAGCGGAACACAGCGGGGGACAGAGCGGGGGACACAGCGGGACACAGCGGGGACTCAGCTGGACACAGCGGGGGACACAGCGTAACACAGCGGGGACACAGCGGGGACACAGAGGGAAACTGCGTGACACATCGGGAACACAGCGGGACACAGCGGGACACAGCGGGGGACACAGCGCTACACTGCGGGGAACACAGAGAGGACACTGCGGGACATAGTGGGGGACACAGCGAGAACACAGTGGGACACAGCGGGACACAGCGAGGACACAGCGGGACACCGCGGGGACACAGCGGGGGACACAGCGGGACACAACGAGGGAAACAGCGAGGACATAGCGGGACACAGGGGGGACACAGCAGGGACACAGCGAGGACACAGCAGGACACAGCGGAGGACAGAGCGATGAAACAGCGGGACACAGTGGGACACAGCGGGAGACACTGAGGGGCAGAGCGGGGGACACATCGGGGGACACAGGGAGGAAACAGCGGGACACAGCGGGGACACAGCGGGACACAGCAGGGACAAAGCGGGGGACACCGCGGGAGACAGAACGGGACACAGCGGGGGACAAAGCGGGGGACAGCCGAGGACACAGCGAAGACACAGCGGGACACAGCGAGGACACAGAGAGGACTCAGCGGGGGACGCAGCGGGGGAAAAATCTGGACACAACGGGACACAGCGGGAAACAGGGCGACACAGTAGTGACACTGCGGGTACACAGCGGGACAAAGCAGGGGACACAGTGGGACACAGCGGGACATAGCGGGGTCACAGCGGGACACAGCGGGACACAGCGGGTACACATTGGGACACAGCGAGGGGGACACAGCGAGGACACAGCTGGGACACAGCGTGGGACACAGTGAGACACAGCGGTACACAGCCGACATAGCGGGGACACAGCGGGACATAGCGGTGTACACAGCTGGGGACACAACAGAACACAGAGTGGGACACAGCGGGACACAGCGGGACAAAGCAGTGACAAAGCGGGGACAAAGCGGAACACAGCCGGACACAGAGGGGACAAAGTGGGACACAGCGAGAGACACAGCGGGGACACAGCGGGGAGCACAGCGGGACACAGCGGGGGCCATAGCGGGGACACAGCTGGGACACAGCGGGACACAGCGGGGTCACAGCGGGACACAGCGGGGGACACAGCGGGACATAACAAGACACAGCGGGACAAAGCGTGGGACACAGAGGGACACAGCGGGACACAGCGGGACACAGCGGGGACACAGCAGGACTCAGCGGTTTAAACAGCTGGGGACACAACGGGAAACAGAGTGGGACACAGCGGGACACAGTGGGGACAAAGCCGGAGACACAGTGGGGGACAGAGCGGGACACAGCGGGGGACACAGGGAGGACCCAGCGGGACAAAGCTGGGACACAGCGGGGACTCAGCCGGGGACATAGCGTGGGACAAACAGGACACAGCGTGGGACACAGCGGAACACAGCGGAACACAATGGGGACACTGCGGGGACAAAGAGGGGACACAGCGGGACACAATGAGGGATACAGCGAGGACACAGAGGGACACAACGGGACACCGAGGGGGACACAGCGGGACACAGCGGGGGACAGAGTGGGCGACAGAGCGGGGACACACCGGGACACAGCGGGGTACACAGTGGGGACACACTGGGACACTGCGGGGGACACAGCGAGGACACAGTGGGACACAGCGGAGACCCAGTGGGACACAGTGGGGGACACAGCGGGGACACAGCGGGACACAGCGGGACACAGCTGGGGACGCAGCCAGGACACAGCGGGGGACAGCGGGGGACAAAGCGAGGACACAGCGGACACAGAGGGACACAGCGGGGACACAGCTGGACACAGCGGGATACAGCAGGAGATGCAGCGGGGACACAACAGGACACAGCGCGGGACACAGGGGGACACAGCAGGGACACAGCGGGACACAGCGGGGACACAGCGGAGACACAGCGGGACACAGTGGGGTACATAGCGGGGAACAGCAGGGACACACCGGGGGACAGCGGGGACACAGCAGGACACAGCGGGGACAGAGCGGGACAAGCATGGGACACAGCGGAGACACAGCTGGGACACAGCAGGACACAGCGGGACACAGCGTTGACACAGGGGGACACAGCGAGAGACACAGCGGGTACACAGCGTGGAACACAGTGGGACACAGCGGGACAGACCGGGGACACAGAGGGACACAGCCGATAACACAGCGGAACATAGCGGGACACAGCGGGACAAGCAGGGTACACAGCTGGGAACACAGCGGGACACAATGAGGGATACAGCGAGGACACAGAGGGACACAACGGGACACCGAGGGGGACACAGCGGAACACAGCAGCGACAAAGCGGGAATCACACCGTGGGATAGAGCGGGACACGGCGGGGGACACAGGGAGGACACAGCGGGACACAGCGGGAACACAGCGGGGACTCAGCGGGGGACACAGCGGGGAACACAGCAGGGACAGAGCAAGGACACAGCAGGGACAAAGCAGGGAAACAGCAGGACACAGCGGGACACAACGGGACACAGTGGGACACAGCGGGGACACAGCAGGTCACAGCGGGGACACAACGGGACACAGTAGGGGACACAGCAGGACACAGCGGGACACAGCGGGACACAGCCGGGACAAAGCGGGAATCACAGCGGGGGATAGAGTGGGACACAGCGGGGGAAACAGGGAGGACACAGAAGGACACAGCCGGGACACAGCGGGGACTCAGCAGGGGACACAGCGGGGGAGAAAGCAGGACACCACGGGACACAGCGCAACACAGCGGGTACACAGAGGGGAACACAGTGGGACACAGCGGGACAGAGCGGGGACACAGCGGGACACAGCGGAGCACACTGCGGGACATAGCGGGACACAGCGGGACACAGCAGGGACAAAGCGGGAATCACAGCGGGGGATAGAAAGGGACACAGCGGGGACACAGCGGGGACTCAGCGGGGGACACAGCGGGGGACACAAAGGGGACACAGCGGGACAGACCGGGACACAACGGGACACAGTTGGACACAGCGGGGACACTGCAGGACACAGCGGGGACACAACGGGACACAGTGGGGGACACAGCGGTACACAGCGGGACACAGCGGGGAAAAAGCGGGAATCACAGCAGGGGATAGAGCAGGACACAGCGGGGGAAACAGTGAGGACACAGAGGTACACAGCGGGGACACAGCGGGGACTCAGCAGGGGACACAGAGGGGGAGAAAGCAGGACACCATGGGATACAGCGCAACACAGTGAGACACAGTGGGGAAACTGCGGGGACACAGAGGGACACAGCAGGACACAGTGGGACTCAATGGGGAACACAGCGGAACACAGCGGGGGACAGAGCGGGGACACAGCGGGAACACAGCGGGGACACAGCAGGAACAGCGGGACACAACGGGACACAGTGGGACACAGTGGGGACACAGCAGGACACAGCGGGGACACAACGGGACACAGTGGGGGACACAGCGGGACACAGCGGGACACAGCGGGGACAAAGCGGGAATCACAGCAGGGGATAGAGCGGGACACAGCGGGGGAAACAGTGAGGACCCAGCGGGACACAGCGGGGACACAGCGGGGACTCAGCGGGGGACACAGCGGGGGAGAAAGCAGGACACCACGGGACACAGCGCAACACAGCGAGACACAGTGGGGAAACTGCGGGGACACAGCGGGACACAGCGGGACTCAATGGGGAACACAGCGGAACACAGCGGGGGACAGAGCGGGGGACACCGCGGGACACAGCGGGGACTCAGCTGGACACAGCGGGGGACAGAGCGTAACACAGCAGGGACATAGCGGGACACTGCGTGACACATCGGGGACACAGCGGGACACAGCGGGACACAGCATGGGACACAGCGCTACAAAGCGAGGAACACAGAGAGGACACAGCGGGACACCGCGGGGGACACAGCGAGAACACAGTGGGACACAGCGGGACACAGTGAGGACACAGCGGGACACCGCGGGGACACAGCGGGGGACACTGGGGGGACACAGCAGGGACACAGCGAGGACACAGCGGGACACGTGGGGAAACAGCAGGGATACAGCGAGGACACAATGGGACACAGCGGAGGACACAGCGGGGAAACAGCGGGACACAGTGGGACACAGCGGGGGACACTGAGGGACAGAGCGGGGGACACATCAGGGGACACAGGGAGGACACAGCGGTACACAGCGGGGACACAGCGGGACACAGCAGGGACAAAGCGGGGGACACAGCCGGGGACAGAATGGAACACAGCGGGGGACAAAGCGGGGGACAGCCGCGGACACAGTGAAGACACAACAGGACACAGAGAGGACACAGAGGGGACTCAGCGAGGGACACAGCGGGGGACAAAGCTGGACACAATGGGACACAGCGGGAAACAGGGGGACACAGCAGTGACACTGCGGGGACACAGCGGGAAAAACAGGGGACACAGCGGGACCCAGCGGGACACAGCGGGGTCACAGCCGGACACAGCGGGACACAGCGAGGACACAGTGGGACACAGTGAGGGGGACACAGCGGGGACACAGCTGGGACACAGCGTGGGACACAGTGGGACACAGCGGGACACAGCCCGACATAGCGGGGACACAGCGGGACATGGCGGTGTACACAGCTGGGGACACAATGGGACACAGAGTGGGACACAGCGCGACACAGCGGGACTCAGCGGGACAAAGCGGGGACACAGCAGGGACACAGCCGGACACAGCGGGGACACAGTGGGACACAGCGAGAGACACAGCAGGGACACAGCGGGGAGCACAGCGGGACACAGCTGGGGACATACCGGGGACACAGCTGGGACACAGCGGGACACAGCGGGCTCACAGCGGGACACAGCGGGGGACACAGGGGGACATAACAGGACACAGCGGGACACAGCGGGACACAGCGGGGACACAGCAGGACTCAGCGGTTTACACAGCTGGGGACACAACGGGACACAGAGTGGGACACAGGAGGACACAGCGGGACACAGCGGGACACAGTGGGAACAAAGCCGGAGACACAGTGGGGGACAGAGTGGGACACAGCGGGGGACACAGGGAGGACACAGCGGGACAAAGCGGGGACACAGGGGGGACTAAGCCTGGGACATAACGGGGGACAAAGCAGGACACACTGTGGGACACAGCGGAACACAGCGGAACACAGTGGGGACACTGCCCGGACAAAGAGGGGACACAGCGGGACACAATGAGGGATACAGCGAGGACACAGAGGGACACAACGGGACACCGTGGGGGACACAGCGGGACACAGCGGGACACAGCGGGGACAAAGCAGGACACATCTTCGACACAGCGGGGGACACAGCGGGGGACACAGCGGGGAACACATCGGGACACAGCGGGGACACAGCTGGACACAGCGGGATACAGAGTGGGACACAGGGGGACACAGCGAGGACACAGCGGGACACAGCGGGGACAGAGCTGCACACAGCGGGGACACAGCGGGACACAGAGGGGACACAGCTGGACACAGAGGCATACAGAGCGGGACACAGCGGCGACACAGCGAGGACACAGCGAGACACATCGGGACACAGCGGGACACAGCAGGGACACAGGGGACACAGCGGGACACAGCGGGACACAGCGGGGGACACAGCGGGGACCCAGCGGGACACAGCGGGGGACAGAGCGAGGAAACATTGGCACACTGCAAGACACAGAGGGGGACACAGCGGGTTACAGCGGGGGACACAGCGGGGGACAGAGCGGGACAAAGCGTGACACTGCGAGACACATAGGGGGACACAGCGGGACACAGCGTGGGACACAGCGGGGACAGAGCGGGAACAGAGCGGGGAAACAGCGGAACACAGCGGGGACACAGCGGGACACACCTGGACACTGCGGGGGACACAGCGAGGACACAGTAGGACACAGTGTGATACAGCAGGACACAGCGGGACACAGCGGGGACACAGCAGGACACATCTTCGACACAGAGGGGGGCACAGCGGGGGACACAGTGGGGGACACAGCGGGGAACACATCGGGACACAGCGGGGACACAGCTGGACACAGCCGGATACAGAGCGGGACACAGCAGGGACACAGCGAGGACACAGCGGGGATACAGCAGAGGACACAGCGGGACACAACGGGACACAGCGTGGGACACAGCGGGACACAGAGGGGGACACTGCGGGAGACATAGCGGGACACAGGAGGGGACACAGAGAGAACACAGCGGGACACAGTGGAATACAGCGGGGACACAATGGGACACAGCGGAACACAGTAGTGACACAGCGGTGACACAGTGGGACAGAGCGGGACATAGCGCGGACAGAGCAGGACACCGCGGGCGACACAGTGGGACACAGCGGAACACAGCAGTGACACAGCGGGACACAGTGGGACACAGCGGGGACACCGCTGGTGACACAGCGGGACACAGCGGGGGACACAGCGGGGGACACAGTGGGATACAGCGTGGAACAGAGCGGGGGAAACAGGGGAGGACACAGAGAGGACACAGCGGGACACAACGGGACATAGCGGGACACAGCGGGACAAAGCGGGGAACAAAGCGGGGGACACAGCGGGGACACAGCGAGACACAGCGGAAAACAGCGGGGGACAGAGTGGGACACAGCGTGGGACAGAGCGGGACCCAGCAGGGACTCAGCGGGACAGAGCGGGGGACACAGAGGGGACACAGCGGGACACAGCATGGGACGCAGCGGGACACAGCTGAGGACAACGCGGGATCCAGCGTGGGACAGAGCGGGGACACAGCGGGACACAACAGGGACACAGGGGACACAGCGGGACACAGCGGGACACAGCGGGGGACACAGCGGTGGACACAGCGAGCACACAGCGGCAAACTGCGAGACACAGCGGGGTCACAGCGGGACACAGCGTGGGACACAGCGGGGACACAGGGGGGACACAGCGGGGACACAGCAGGACACAGCGGGGACACAGCGGGGACACAGCGGGACACAACGGCACACTGCGGCGGACACAGGGGGTCACAGTGGGACACAGCTGGACAGAGTGGGACACAGTGGAGACACAGCGGGGACACAGCGGGACACAGCGGGGACACAGCCTGACACATCTTGGACACAATGGGGGACACAGTGAGGGACACAGCGGGGAACACATCGGGACACAGCGGGGACACAGCTGGACACAGCGGGATACAGAGTGGGACAGAGCGGGGACACAGCAAGGAGACAGCGGGGACACAGCAGAGGACACAGCGGGACATAGCAGGACAAAGCGTGGTCTCAGCGGGACACAGCGGGGGACACTGCAGGGGACATAGCGGGACACAGCGGCGGACTCAGAGAGAACACAGCGGGACACAGCGGGATACAGTGGGGACACAACAGGGACACAGCTGGACACAGCGGGGACACAGCGGGACACAGCGGGGACACAGCTGAACACAGCGGTATACAGAGCGGGACACAGCGGGGACACAGCAAGGACAAAGCGGGACACAGCGGGACACATCGGGACACAGCGGGACACAGTGGGGACACAGGGGACAAAGCGGGACACAGCGGGACACAGGGGGACACAGCGGGGGACACAGCGGGGACCCAGCGGGACACAGCAGGGGACAGAGCGAGGAAACAGCGGCACACTGCGAGACACAGCGGGGGAAACAGCGGGTTACAGCGGGGGACACAGCGGGACAAAGCGGGACACTGCGACACACATACGGGGACACAGCGGGACACAGCGTGGGACCCAGCGGGGACCCAGCGGGGACACCGCGGGGAAACAGAGGGACACAGCAGGGACACAGCGGGGACACAGCGGGACACACAGGGACACTGCAGGGGACAGAGCGAGGACACTGTAGGACACAGCGTGATACAGCAGGACACAGCGTGACACAGTGGGGACACAGCAGGGACACAGAGAGAACACAGCGGGACAGAGCGGGACACAGAGGGGACACAGTGAGGACACAGCGGGGACACAGCAGAGGACACAGCGGGACACAACGGGACACAGCTTGGGACACAGCGGGACACTGCGGGAGACATAGCGGGACACAGCAGGGGACACAGAGAGAACACAGCGGGACACAGCGGGATACAACGGGGACAGAACGGGACACAGCGGAACACAGCAGTGACACAGCGGTGACACAGCGGGACACAGCAGGACACAGCAGGGACAGAGCAGGACACAGCGGGGGACACAGTGGGACACAGCTGGGACACAGAAGGACACAGCGGGCACAGTGGGACACAGTGGGGACACCGCTGGTAACACAGCGGGACACAGCAAGGGACACAGTGGGGGAAACAATGGGACACAGCGGGGGACACAGGGGGGGAAACAGGGGGGGCACAGAGAGGACAAAGCGGGACACAACGGGACATAGCGGGACACAGCGGGACAAAGCGGGGAACAAAGCGGGGGACACAGCGGGACACAGCGGAACACAGTGGGGGACAGAGCGGGACAGAGCGTGGGACAGAGCGGGTCACAGCAGGGACCCAGCGGGACACAGCGGGGGACACAGAGGGGACACAGCGGGACACAGCATGGGACACAGCTGAGGACACCGCGGGATCCAGCGGGGCACAGAGAGGGGACACAGCGGGACACAGCGGGGACACAGGGGACACAGCGGGACACAGCGGGACACAGCGGTGGACACAGCGGGGGACACAGAGCGCACACAGCGGCAAACTGCGAGACACAGCGGGGGACAGAGCGGGACAACGCGGGACACTGCGAGACACATCATGGAACACAGCGGGACACAGCGTGGGACACAGCGGGGACACAGGGGGGACACAGCGGGGACACAGCAGGACACAGCGGGGACACAGCGCTGACACAGAGGGACACAACGTCACACTGCGGGGGACACAGGGGGCACAGTGGAACACAGCGGGACAGAGAGGGACACAGTGGAGACACAGCGGGACACAGCGAGACACAGCGGGGGACACAGCACGCACACAGCAGCAAACTGCGAGACACAGCAGGGGGACAGAGCGGGACAACGCGGGACACTGCGAGTCACATCGGGGGACACAGCGGGACACAGCGTGTTACACAGCGGGGACACAGGGGGGACACAGCGGGGACACAGCAGGACACAGCGGGGACACAGCGGGACACAACCGCACACTGCGGGGGACACAGGGGGTCACAGTGGGACACATCGGGACAGAGTGGGACACAGTGGAGACACAGCGGGGACACAGCGGGACACAGCGGGGACACAGCGGGGGACACAGCGGGGAACACATCGGGACACAGCGGGGACACAGCTGGACACAGCGAGATACAGAGCGGGACAGAGTGGGGACACAGCGAGGACACAGTGGGGGACACAGCGGGGGACAGAGCGGGCAAATTGAGACACTGTGAGACACATAGGGGGACACAGCGGGACACAGAGTGGGACACAGCGGGACACACCGGGACACTGTGGGGGACAGAGCGAGGAAACAGTAGGACACAGCGTGATACAGCAGGACACAGTGGGACACAGCAGGGACACAGCAGGACACATCTTCGAAACAGAGGGGCGCACAGCGGGGGACACAGCCGGGGACACAGTGGGGAACACATCGGGACACAGCGGGGACACAGCTGGACACAGTGGTATACAGAGCGGGACACAGTGGGGACACAGTGAGGACACATCGGGGACACAGCAGAGGACACAGCGGGACACAACGGGACACAGCGTTGGACACAGCGGGACACAGCGGGGGACACTGTGGGAGACATAGCGGGACACAGCTGGGGACACAGAGAGAACACAGCGGGACACAGGGGGATACAGCGGGGACACAACGGGACACAGCGGAACACAGGAGTGACACAGCGGTGACACAGCGGAACACAGAGGGAAACAGCGGGGACAGAACAGGACACAGCGGGGACACAGTGGGACACAGCCGGGACACAGAAGGACACAGCGGGACACAGTGGGACACAGCGGGGACACCGCTGCTGACACAGCGGGACACAATGAGGGACACAGCGGGGGACACAGTGGGACACAGCGGGGGAAACAGGGGGGGACACAGAGAGGACACAGCGGGACACAACGGGACATAGCGGGACACAGCGGGACAAAGCGGTGAACAAAGCGGGGGACACAGCGGGAGACTACGGGGACACAGCGGGACACAGCGGAACACAGTGGGGGACAGAGAGGTGCAGAGAGCTGCGAGAGGCCGCACCTGGAAGATGGTGCCGGCTTCCGCCCTCCGCCTTCCCGATGGCGAGTGCTCTCGTGGTAAACAACTCCTGATATGGCTAAGGCAAAGAATCTGGCTTGCTTCCGCGCACCTGAACCTATTGGCGGTTCCCACGTGGCGTATCAGGGTTGGCTACCCAGCGGGTACTTAAGGCTGTGGGGAATTCTCCCCGGGGTTGGGGTCACAAGATTAAAAAAGGTCCTGAATAAACGGCAGAGAGAAGAGTCCGGTGTCGCGTCTCCTTGCTGGTCGAGGCGGTAGCGACAGAGAGGGACACAGCGTGGGACAGAGCGGGTCACAGCAGGGACCCAGCGGGACCCAGCGGGGGACACAGAAGGGACCCAGCGGGACACAGCATGGGACACAGCGTGACACAGCTGAGGACACCGCGGGATCCAGTGTGGGACAGAGCGGGGACACAGCGGGACACAGCGGGGACACAGGGGCCACAGCGGGACACAGCGGGGGACACAGCCAGACACAGCAGGGGACTCAGCGGGGGACAGAACGGAATACAGCGGGGGACACGGCGAGGACACAGCGGGACACAGCGGGACACAGCGGGGACACAGCGGGGACACAGCGAGACACAGCGGGGGGCACAGGACGACACAGAAGGACACATCGGGGGACACAGCTGACACAGCGGGATACACGGAGGGACACAGCGGGAACACAGCGAGGACTCAGCGGGACACAGCGGGACACATCGGGACGCAGCGGGACACAGAGTGTACACAGGGGACACAGCGGGACACAGCGGAACACAACGGGGGACACAGCGGGGGACACAGGGAGCACACAGCGGCATACTGTGAGACACACCGGGGGACACAGCGGAACACAGCGGGGGACAGAACGGGACAACACGGGACACTGCGAGACACATCGGGGGACACAGCGGGACACAGCGTGGGACACAGCGGGGACACAGGGGGGACAGAGCGGGACACACCAGGACACTGAGTGAGACACAGTCAGGACACAGTGGGGACACAGCGGGACACAGCGGGGACACAGCGGGACACAGCGGGGACACAGCAGGACACATCTTCGACACAGCGGGGGACACAGCGGGGGACACAATGGGGAACACATCGGGACACAGCGGGGACACAGCTGGACACAGCGGGATACAGAGTGGGACACAGCGGGGACACAGCGAGGACACAGCGGGACACAGCGGGACACAGCGGGGACAGAGCTGCACACAGCGGGGACACAGCGGGACACAGTAGGGACACAGCTGGACACAGCGGCATACAGAGCGGGACACAACGTGGACAAGCGAGGACACAGCGGGACACAGCCGGACACATCGGGACACAGCGGGACACAGCGAGGACACAGGGGACACAGCGGGACACAGCGGGACACAGCGGGACACAGCGGGGGACACAGCGGGGACCCAGCAGGACACAGCGGGGGATAGAGCGAGGAAATAGTGGAACACTGCGAAACACAGCGGGGGACACAGCGGGTTACAGCGGGGGACACAGCGGGGGACAGAGCGGGACAAAGCGTGACACTGCGAGACACATAGGGGGACACAGCGGGACACAGCGTGGGACACAGCGTGGAACACAGCGGGGGAAACGGGGGGGACACAGAGAGGACACAGCGGGACACAACGGGACATAGCGGGACACAGCGGGGACACAGTGGGGAAACTTCGGGACACAGCGGGGACACAGCGGGACACACCTGGACACTGCGGGGGACACAGCGAGGACACAGTAGGACACAGCGTGATACAGCAGGACACAGCGGGACACAGCGGGGACACAGAATGACACATCTTTTTTTTTTTCTTTTTTTTAAAATTTTATTTTATTTTATTTGTGAACATACTGTACAGAGGAGTTACAATTACATGGGCAGGATAATGCGTACATTTCTTACCAAGCATTGCAGCCTCCTCCTTTGTTTACCCTTCACATCCCTTCCCAGCCTCCCCCCTCCCCCCTAGATTTCCAAATATTCTAAAGTTCAATAGTCTCTAATTTTTAAATTTTTCCTGGTTCTAGCCAGGCGCTGGTGGCTCACGCCTGTAATCCTAGCCACTCAGGAGGCTGAGATCTGAAGATCGCGGTTCAAAGCCAGCCCGGGCAGGAGAGACCGTGAGACTCCTATCTCCAATAAACCACCAGAAAACTGGAAGTAGCGCTGTAGCTCAAGTGGTAGAGCGCTCACTTTGAGCTGAAGAGCTGAGGGACAGCGCCCAGGCCCAGAGTTCAAGCCCCACGACCGACAAAAAAAAAAAAAAAAATTTCCTGGTTCTATTTTTGTCCGTTTTTATTTTGCTTTCTTTTTTTTCTCTCTCTTCTTTTTTTTCCCCCTTGGGCTTGAACTCAGAACCTGAACACTGTCCCTGAACTTTTTTGTAGTACTCTACTACAACTCCACTTTGTTACAACGAGGTTAAATTAAACAAATAGAGTATTAATTGGACCAAGGAAGAATGACATTTAACTTGGACAAACAAGTCCAGGTAACCTAAGAAACATTAAGTATAGACCCTAGGAATGGAACAAATTGAGGCCTGGTTTTTACTGAAATTTGTAAAGTAAGAATCGGGTTACCCTTGAAAGGCAGAGAGAATGACACATCTTTGACACAGAGGGGGGCACAGCGGGGGACACAGCGGGGGAAACACCGGGGAACACATCGGGACACAGCGGGGACACAGCTGGACACAGCGGGATACAGAGTGGGACAGAGCGGGGACACAGCGAGGAGACAGCGGGGACACAGCAGAGGACACATCGGGACACAGCAGGACAAAGCATGGTCTCAGCGGGACACAGCGGGGGACACTGCAGGGGACATAGCGGGACACAGCGGCGGACTCAGAGAGAATACAGCGGGACACAGCGGGATACAGCGGGGACACAACGGGGACACAGCTGGACACAGCGGGGACACAGCGCGACACAGCGGGGACACAGCTGGACACAGCGGCATACAGAGCGGGACACAGCGGGGACACAGCGAGGATAAAGCGGGACACAGCGGGACACATTGGGACACAGCAGGACACAGCGGGGACACAGGTTACACAGCAGGACACAGCGGGATACAGCGGGGGACACAGCGGGGACCCAGCGGGACACAGCAGGGGACAGAGCGAGGAAACAGCGGCACACTGCGAGACACAGCGGGGGACACAGCGGGTTACAGAGGGGGACACAGCGGGACAAAGCGGGACACTGCGAGACACATAGGGGGACACAGCGGAACACAGCGTGGGACACAGCGGGGACACCGCGGGGAAACAGCGGGACACAGTGGGACACAGCGGGGACACAGCGGGACACACAGGGACACTGCGGGGGACACAGCGAGGATACAGTAGGACACAGCGTGATACAGCAGGACACAGCGGGACACATTGGGGACACAGCAGGACATATCTTCGACACAGAGGGGAGCACAGCGGGGGACACAGCGGGGGACACAGCGGGGAACACATCGGGACACAGCGGGGTCACAGTTGGACACAGCGGGAAACATAGCGGGACACAGCAGGGGACACAGAGAGAACACAGCGGGAAAGAGCGGGACACAGCGGGGACACAGTGAGGACACAGCAGGGACACAGAAGAGGACACAGCGGGACACAACGGGACACAGCGTGGGACACAGCGGGACACAGCAGGGGACACAGAGAGAACACAGCGGGACACAGTGGGATACAGCGGGGACACAACGGGACACAGCGGAACACAGCAGTGACACAGAGGTGACACAGCGGGACACAGCGGGACACAGCGGGGACAGAACAGGACACAGCGGGGGACATAGTGGGACACAGCCGGGACACAGAAGGACACAGGGGGACACAGTGGGACACAGCGGGGAGACCGCTTGTGACACAGCGGGACACAGCGAGGGACACAGCGGGGGACACAGTGGGACACAGCGGGGGACACAGCGGGGGAAACAGTGGGGGACACAGCAGGAGACCCAGCGGGAAACAGCGTGGACACAGCGAGGACACAGCTGGACACAGCGTGTTACACAGGGGGACATAGCGGTGACATAGTGAGGACACAGCGTGGGACACAGCGGAACACTGCGGGGGACACAGCAGGACACAGCGGGGGACACAGCTGGACATAGACGACACAGCGGTGACACACCTGGAACACAGCTGGACACAGCAGGATTAACAGCGGGACACCGCGGGGACACAGCGAGGACACAGCGGAACAGTGCTGGGGACACAGCGGGACACAGTGGGACACAGCGGGGGACACAGCAGAGGACACAGCTGGACACAGTGGTACACAGTGGGGACGGAGCGGGAACACAGCGGGACACTGCGAGAGACATCGGGGGACACAGCGGGACACAGCGTGGGACACAGCGGGGACACAGGGGGGACACAGCGGGGACACAGCAGGACACAGCGGGGACACAGCGGGACACAACGGCACACTGCGGGGAACACAGGGGGTCACAGTGGGACACAGCGGGACAGAGTGGGACACAGTGGAGACACAGCGGGGACACAACGGGACACAGCGGGACACATCTTGGACACAGCGGGGGACACAGCGGGGGACACAGCGGGGAACACATCGGGACCCAGCGGGGACACAGCGGGACACAACAGGTGACACAGAGGGGACACAGTGGGACACAGCATGGGACACAGCTGAGGACACCGCGGGATCCAGCGATGGACAGAAAGGAGACACAGCGAGGACACAGCGGGGGACAGAGCGGGCCAAAGTGGGACACTGTGAGACACATAAGTGGACACAGCGGGACACAGCGTGGGACACAGCGGGGACCCAGCGGGGACCCCGCGGGGAAACAGCGGGACACAGCGGGGACACAGCGCAACACACCGGGACACTGCAGGGGACACCGCGAGGACACAGTAGGACACAGCGTGATAGAGCAGGACACAGCAGGACACAGCAGGGACACAGCAGGACACATCTTCGACACAGAGGGGGGCACAGCGGGGGACACAGCGGGGGACAGAGCGGGGAACACATCGGGAAACAGCGGGGACACAGCGGGATACAGAGCGAGACACAGCGGTGACACAGTGTGGACACAGCGGGGACACAGCAGAGGACACAGCGGGACACAACGGGACACAGCGTGGGACATAGCGGGACACAGCAGGGGACACTGCAGGAGACATAGCGGGACACAGCAGGGGACACAGAGAGAACACAGCGGGACACAGCGGGACACTGTGAGGAAACAGCGAGGACACAGCGGGACACAGCGGGACATAGTGGGACACAGCGGGGACACAGCGGGGGACACAGCGGGGAAACAGCGGGACACAGCGGGACAAAGCGGGGGACACTGGCAGACACAAGGTGGGACACAGTGTGACACAGCTGGGACAGAGCGGGAAACCTTGGGGACACAGCGGGACACAGCGGGGACAAAGCAGGATACAGCGTGGAGACAGCGGGGGACACATGCAGTGGACACAGCGGGGGACACAGCGCGAATACATCGGGACACAGCGGGGACACAGCTGGACACAGCGGGATACAAAGCGGGACACAGCGGGGACACAGCTGGACACAGCGGGATACAAAGCGGGACACAGCGGGGACACAGGGAGGACACAGCAAGACATAACGGGGACACAGCGGGACACAACGGGACTCAGCGGGGGACACAGCAGGACACAGCGGGGAACACAGCGGGACACTGCGGGGACAGAGCAGGACACAGCGGGGAATAGAAATGGGAAACAGAGGGACACAACGGGACACAGCGGGAAAAAGCTTGGGACAGAGCGGGACACAGCATGACACAGCGGGGGCCAGAGGGGGACACAGCGGAGGACAGAGCGGGGGACACAAGGAGACACAGCAGGGACACACTGGGACACAGCAGGGAACTCATCGGGGCACAGGGGGCACAGCTGGGGACAGCGGGGACACAGCGAGACACAATGGGGACACAGCGGGGACATAAGGGGGAAACAGCAGGACACAGCGGGACACAGTGGTGACACAGCGGGACACAGCGGAACACAGCGGTGACACAGCGGGGACACAGTGGGAAACAGCCGGGATACAGCGGGACACAGTGTGGACACAGCGGGGACACAGTGGGAAGACAGCAGGACACAGCGTGGACAAAGCGGGGGACACAACGCAGCGCGGGACACAGCGGGATACACATCGGGACACAGCGAGGACACAGCTGGACACAGCGAGATTCAGAGCGGGACACAGCGGGGACAAAGCAAGGACACAGCAGGACACAGCGGGGATACAGCGGGACACAACGGGGGACACAGCGGGACACAACTAGGACACAGAGAGACACAGTAGGGACACATTGGGGACACAGCAGGGAACACAGCGTGACACAGCGTGACACAGCAGGGGACAAAGCAAGGACACAGCGGCACACAATGGGCACACAGCGTGGACACAGCGTGACACGGGGGAACAAGAAGGGGACACAGCGGGACACAGCGGGAGACACAGCGAGGACACAGCAGGACACAGCGGGGATACAGCTTGGACACAGCAGGACACAGCGGGGACACGTCGGGACACAGGGGGGGACACAGGGGGACACAGCGGGGGACACAGCGAGACACAGCGGGGGACACAGCGGGGACACATTGGGACACAGCGGGGGACACAGATGGGACACAGCTGGGACACAGCAGGACACAGCAGGGACATATCGGGACACAGCGGGGGACACAGCGGGACACAGCGGGATACAGCGGGGGACACAGTGAGGACACAGGGGGAAACAGCGGGACACATCGGGACAAAGCGGGACAGAGAGGGGACACAGGGCACACAGCGGGACACAGCGGGGTACACAGTGGGGGGCAGAGCGGGACAAAGCGGGATACTGCGAGACACATAGGGGGACACAGCGTGGGACACTGTGGGGACACAGCGGGACAAAGCAGGGACACAGCGGGGACACAGTGGGACACAGAGGGACACAGCAGGGACACAGCCGGACACAGCGGGACACAGCGGGACACAGCGGGACACAGCGGGACACAGCAGGACACAGCGGGGGACACAGCGGGGGACATAGCGGTACACAGCGCGGGACAGAGCGAGGAAACAGCGGCACACTGCGAGACACTGCGGTGGACACAGCGGCATACAGCAGAGACACAGCGGGGCGCAGAACTGGACAAAGCGGGACACTGCGAGGCACATAGGGGGACACAGCGTGGGACACTGCGGGGACAGAGCGGGACACAGCGGGGACACAGGGGGGACACAGTGGGACACACCGGGACACTGCAAGGGACACAGCGAGGACACAGTGGGACACAGCGGAGAAACAGCAGGGACCCAGCGGGACCCAGCGGGGACACAGCAGGACACATCTTGGACACAGCTGGGGACACAGCGGGGGACACAGCGGGGAACACATCGGGACACAGCGGGGACACAGCTGGACACAGCGGGATACAGAGTGGGACACAGCGGGGACACAACGATAACACAGCGTGGACATAGCAGAGGACACAGCGGGACACAACGGGACACAGCGTGGGACACAGCGGGACACAGCGGGGGACACTGCGAGAGACATATAGGGACACAGCAGGGGACACAGAGAGAAGACAGCGGGACACATTGGGATACAGCGGGGACACAACGGGGACACAGCATGGGACAGAGAGAGAACAGAGCAGGACACAGCGGGACACAGCGGGATACCGCGGTGACAGAGCGGGACACAACGTGAACATAGTGTGGGACACAGTGGGGGACACAGCGGGGGACACAGCGGGGGACACAGCGGTATACAGCGGGGGACTCAGTGGGGACACAGCGGGGACAGAGTGGGGACACAGCGGGGGAAACAGAGGGATACACAGAGAGACACATCGGGGACACAGCGAGGACACAGCGAGGTCACAGCAGGACACAGCAGGACACAGCGGGACACAGCGGGACACAGCAGGGACACAGCAGGGACACAGCAGCGGACACAGCGGGACACAGCGGGGGACACAGCGGGGACACAGCTGGACACAGCGGGACACAGCGGGGGACACAGGGAGGACACAGCAGGACACAGCGGGGACAAAGCGGGGACTCAGTGGGGACCCAATGGTGGACAAACCGGGTCACCACGGGAAACAGCGGGACACAGCGGGACACAGCGGGGACACAGCGGGGACACAGTGGGGGACACAGCGGGACACAGCGGGGGACACAACGAGGTCACAGCGGGACACAGTGGGACAGATCGGGAACACAGCGGGGACACAGACCGGTACACCGCGGGGCACAGCGGGGGACACATCCGGACACAGCGGGGGACACAGCGTGTGACACAGCGCGGGAGACAGCGTGGGACACAGCGGGACATAGCGGTACACAGCGGGACACAGCGGGACAAATAGGGGACAAAGGGGTGGACACAGCGGGACACAGCAGGGACACAACGGGGGACACAGCGGAACACGTCGGGGACACAGCAAGGACTCAGTGGGGGACACAAAGTGGGACAAATCGGGACACGACCGGAAACAGCGAGACACACAGGGACACAGCTGGGAGACAGCAGGGACACAGCGAGACACAGCGGGGACACAGCGGGGGACACAGCCTGGGAATCAGTGGGGAACACAGCGGGACACAGTGGGGACACAGTTGGACACAGCGAGATACAAAGCGGGACAGATCGGGGACACAGCGAGGACACAGCGGGACACAGCGGGACAAAGCAGGACACAGCGGGACACAGCGGGGACACAGTGGGGACACAGCAGTGGACACATCGGGACACAGCGAGACACAGCGGGACACAGCGGGGGACACAGCGGGACACAGCGGTGTACACAGCGGGACACAGCGGGGACACAGAAGGACACAGTGGTGACACAGCGGGGACACAGCAGGATACAGCGGGGACACAGCGGGACACAGCGGGGACACAGCGGGACACAGTGAGGACACAGCGGGACACATCGAGGACACAGCGAGGACACAGAGGGACACAGTGGGACTAGGCGGGACACAGCAGGACACAGTGGGGAAAAACGGGGACACAGCAGCGGACACATCGGGACACAGCGAGACACAGCGTGACATAGCGGGGGACACAGCGGGACAAAGCGGAGGACACAGCGGGACACAGCGGGGACACTGAAGGACACAGTGGGGACACAGCAGGGACACAGTGGTACACAGCGGGGGAAACAGCAGGGGACACGGCGGGACACAACGGGGGACACAGCGAGGACACAGCGGGACACAGCAGAGACACAGCGGGGACTCAGATGGGGACACAGTGGGGGACATACCGGGACACCACGGGAAACAGCGGGACACAGCGGGACACAGCAGGGACACAGCAGGAACACAGCGTGGGACACAGCGGGACACAGTGGGGGACACAGCGAGGAAAGAGCGGGACACTGCGGGACACATCGGGGACACAGCAGGGACACAGCCCGGGACACAGCGGGACACAGCGGGACACATCGGGGACACAGCGAGGACACAGCAATGGACACAGAGGAACACAGCGGGGGACACAGCGAGGATACAGCGGGACACAGCGGGACACATCGGGGACACAGCAGGGACACAGCCCGGGACACAGCGAGAAACAGCGGGAACACAGCGGGGACACAGCGGGGACACAGCGGGGACACAGCGGGGACACAGCAGGGACACAGCTGCACACAGCATGATAAACAGCGGGACAAGCGGTTACACAGCGAGGACACAGAGGGACACAGCAAGGACACAGCTGGACATAGCAGGGTACTCAGCGGGACACAGGGGGGGACACGGCGCGACACAGAGGGACACAGCGGCGATACAGAGGGAACACAGCTGGACACAGCGGGATACACAGCGGGACACAGCGGGGACAGAGCGAGGACACAGCGGGATACAGTGGGACACAGCTGGACAGAGGGGGGGACACAGCGCGACACAGCCGGGGACACAGCGTGCCACAGCCGGGAACACAGCGGGACACAGCGGGGACACAGTTGGACACAGCGGGATACACAGTGGGAAACAGTGCGGAAACAGCGGGGACAATCCAGGGGACAGCGGGAACACAGCAGGACACAGCGGGAGACAGCAGGGACACAGCGGGTCACAGCAGTACACAGCGGGGGACAGCGGGGACACAGTGGGAAACAGCGGGGGACACAGCGGGGACACAATGGGACACAGCGGGGGATACAGCGGGACACAGCATGGGACACAGTGGGACACAGCAGGACACAGCGGGGACCCAGCGGGACCCAGCTGAGACACAAAGGGGGACAGAGGGGATACAGCGGGAATCAACGGGCCACAGCGGGGCCACAGCGGGAGACACAGCGGGGGACACAGTGGGGGACACAGTGGGAGGCTCAGCGGGACACAACGAGGGACACAGCGGGACACAGCGGTACACAGTGTGACACAGCGGGGACACAGCGGGGGACACAGAGGGGACACAGCGGGACACAGCCGGGACACAGCGCAACACAGTGGGACATAGCAGGACAGAGCAGGACACAGCGGGGACACAGCGTGGACACAGCAGGTGACACAGTGGGACACAGCGGGACACAGCGGGGCACAGCGTGGGACACAGCGGGACACAGTGGGGACACAGCTGGACACAGCTTGATACACAGCGGGACACAGCGGGGGACACAGCGGTGGTCACAGCGGGAAACAACTAGGGACAAAGCGGGACACAGCGGGGACAAAGCGGGGACACAGAGGGACACAGCGGGACACAGCGGGGACACATAGGGACCCAGCGGGACAAAGCGGGGACACAGCGGGGGACACAGCGGGACATAGCGGTACACAGCGGGACACAGCGGGACAAAGCAGGGACACAGCGGGGGACACAGCAGGACACAGCGGGGAGAGAGTGGGACACAGCGGGACACAGCGGGACACACAGGGTCACAGCAGGGTAAACAGCGAGGACACAGCGAGACACAGCGGGACACAGCGGGTGACAAAGCAACACACAGCGCGGGCATAGCGAGGACACAGCGGGACACAGCAGGACATATCGGGGACACAGTGGGGACACAGCGGGGGACACAGCGGGACACAGCGGTGACACACAGGTACACAGCGGGGACACAGCTGGACACAGCCGTATTCACAACGGGCCACAGCGGGGACAAAACGAGGACACAGCGGGACACAGAGGGGTACAGCGGGGGACACAGCGAGGTCACAGCGGGACACAGCAGGGACAGAGAGGGGGACACAGCAAGACATAGCGGAACACAGCAGGGACACAGCAGGACACAGCGGGGGACACAGCCGGGGACACAGCGGGACACAACGGGGGATACAGCAGGACACAGTGGGACACAGCAGGACACAGCAGGGACACAACGGGGAATACAGCAGGGGACACAGCGGGACACAACGGGGGACAAAGGGAGGACACAGCGGGACACAGCGGGACACATCGGGGACACAGCGGGGACACAGACCGGTACACAGCGGGACAAGCGGGGGACAAATCCGGACACAGCGGGGGACAAACCAGGACACCACGGGAAACAGCGGGACACAGCAGGACACAGCGGGGACACAGCAGGACAGAGCTGGGGACACAGCGGGACACAGCGGGACACAGCAGGACACAGCGGGATTAACAGCGGGACACAGCGGGGACACAGCGAGGACACCGCGGGAGAGAGCTGGGGACACAGCGGGACACAGCGGGACACAGCGAGGGACACAGCGTGACACAACGGGGGACACAGCTGGACACAGCTGGGGACACAGCGAGGACACAGCGGGACACATTGGGGACACAGCAGGAACACAGACCGGTACACAGTGGGACACATCGGGGGACACAGCGGTACACGTCGGGGACACAGCGGGGACTCAGCGGGGTACACAAAGTGAGACAAACCGGGACACCACGGGAAACAGAGGGACACACCGGGACACAGAGGGGACACAGCGGGGACACAGCGAGTCACAGCGGGGACATAGCGGGGGACACAGCGGGTGACACAGCGGGGGAATCAGTGGGGAACACAGCGGGACACAGCGGCGACACAGTTGGACACAGCGAGACACAGCGGGACACAGCGGGGGACACAGCGGGACACAGAGGAGTACACAGCGGGACACAGCAGGGACACAGAAGGACACAGTGGGGACAGAGTGGGGACATAGCAGGATACAGCGGGGACACAGCGGGACACAGCGGGGAAAGAGCGGGACACAAGCGGGGGACACAGCGGGGGACACAGCGGGACACAGTGGTACACAGCGGGGACAGTGCGGGAACACAGCCGGACACAGCGGTGACACAGCGGGGACACTCCAGGAGACAGCGGGGTCACAGCGGGACATATCGGGGGACAGCAGGGACACATCGGGTCACAGCGGGACACAGTGGGACACAGCGGGGGGACAGCGGGGACACAGCGGGGACACAGTGGGTGACTGCGGGGACACAACGGGACAAAGCGGGACACAGCGGGACACAGCAGGGTCACAGAGAGGACACAGCGCGACACATCGTGGACACAGCGGGGACACAGCGGGGGACACAGTGGATCAAATCGGGGACACAGCGGCGACACAGAGGGGACACAGTAGGACACAGGGTGACACAGCGGGACACAGCGGGGACACAGCTAGGACACAGTGGGACACAGCAGGACACAGCGAGACACAGCAGGGACAGAGCAGGGACACTCAATGGGACAGCGGGGACACAGTGGGACACAGCGGGGACACAGGGGGGACACAGCGGGGGAATCAGTGGGGAACACAGCGGGACACAGCGGGGACACAGTTGGACACAGCGGGATACACAGCGGGACAGATCGGGGACACAGTGGGACACAGCAGGGGACACAACGGGGGACACAGCGGGACACAGCGGGGGACAGAGCGAGGACACAGCGGGGACACAGCGGGGACACAGCGGGACACAGCGGGACACAGCGGGTAACACAGCAGGACACAGCGGGGGACACATAAGGACACAGTGGGGGACACAGTGAGGACACAGAGGGAAACAGTGGGACACATTGAGGCACAGCAGGGACACAGCAGGAGAACCAGCGGGAAACAGCGTGGACACAGCGAGGACACAGCTGGACACAGCGTGTTACACAGGGGGACATAGCGGTGACATAGTGAGGACACAGCGGGATACAGCAGGACACAGCGGGACACAGCCGGGGACACAATGGGACACAGCGGGACACGGCGGGACACAGCGTGGGACACAGCGGGACATAGACGACACAGCGGCGACACACCTGGAACACAGCTGGACACAGCGGGATTAACAGTGGGACACAGCGGGGACACAGCGAGGACACAGCGGGACAGAGCTGGGGACACAGCGGGACACAGCGGGACACAGCGGGGGACACAGCGTGACACAACGGGGGACACAGCTGGACACAGCTGGGGACACAGCGAGGACACAGCGGGACACATTGGGGACACAGAGGAAACACAGACCGGTACACAGCGGGACACATCGGGGGACACAGCGGTACACGTCGGGGACACAGCGGGGACTCAGCGGGGGACACAAAGTGGGACAAACTGGGAAACCACGGGAAACAGCGGGACACACCGGGACACAGCGGGGACACAGCGGTGACACAGCAAGTCACAGCGGGGACACAGCGGGGGACACAGCGGGGGAATCAGTGGGGAACACAGCGGGACACAGCGGCGACACAGTTGGACACAGGAGATCCACAGCGGGACAGATGGGGGACACAGCGGGACACAGCGGGACACAGAGGGACACAGCGGGACACAGCGGGGACACAGCGGAGACACAGCGGGGACACAGCGGAGACACAGCGGAGACACAGAAGTGGACACATTGGGACACAGCGAGAAACAGCGGGACACAGCGGGACACAGCGGAGTACACAGCGGGACACAGCAGGGACACAGAAGGACACAGTGGGGACACAGCAGGATACAGCGGGGACACAGTGGGACACAGCGGGGAAAAAGCGGGGCACAAAGCAGGGGACACAGCAGAGGACACAGCGGGACACAGTGGTACACAGTGGGGACGGAGCGGGAACACAGTGGGACACAGCGGGACACAGCGGGGACATTCCAGGGGACAGCGGGGACACAGCGGGATACATCGTGGGACAGCAGGGACACAGCGGGTCACAACGGGACACAGCGGGACACAGCGGGGGGACAGCGGGGACACAGCGGGACACAGCGGGGGGACAGTGGGGGACAGCGGGGACACAACGGGACACAGCGGGACACATCAGGGACACAGCAGGGTCACAGCAGGACACAGACGACTCAGCGGGACACAGCGGGACACACCGGGGGATACAGCGGGACACAGCTGGTGACACAGCGGGGACACAGCGGGACACAGCAGGGCACAAAGTGGGGGACACAGCAGAGGACACAGCGGGACACAGTGGTACACAGTGGGGACGGAGTGGGAACACAGCGGGACACATCGGGGACATTCCAGGGGACAGCGGGGACACAGCGGGATACATCGGGGGACAGCAGGGACACAGCGGGTTACAACGGGACACAGCGGGACACAGCGGTGGGACAGCTGGGACACAGCGGGACACAGCGGGGACAAAGTGGGGGACAGCTGGGACACAGCGGGACACAGCGGGGACAAAGTGGGGGACAGCAGGGACACACCGGGACACAGCGGGACACATCAGGGACACAGCAGGGTCACAGCGGGACACAGACGACACAGCGGGACACAGCGGGACACACCGGGGGATACAGCGGGACACAGCTGGGGACACAGCGGGGACACAGCAGGACACAGCGGGGAAACAGCGGGGCACAAAGCGGGGGACACAGCAGAGGACACAGCGGGACACAGTGGTACACAGTGGGGCCGGAGCGGGAACACAGCGGGACACAGCAGGACACAGCGGGGAAATTCCAGGGGACAGCGGGGACACAGCGGGATACATCGGGGGACAGCAGGGACACAGCGGGTCACAACGGGACACAGCGGGGGGACAGCGGGGACACAGAGGGACACAGCAGGATACACAGTGTGAGACAGCGGGGACACAGCGAGGACACAGCGGGACACAGAGGGACAGAGCGGGGACACAGAGGGACACAGCGAGACACAGCGGGACACAGCGGGGGACACAGCAGGACACAGCTGGTGACACAGCGAGGACACAGCGGGACACATTGTGGACAGCAGGACACCGCGGGGTCACATCGGGACCCAGCGGGGCACACAGCGGGAAACAGCGGCACACAGCTGGACTCATTGGGGGACATAGCGAGATACAGCGGGGGACACAGCGACACACGGCGGGGGACACAGCGGAGACACATCGGGACACAGCGGGGAACACAGCGGGACACAGCGGGACACAGTGGGGACACAGCAGGGACACAGCGGGACACAGTGGGGACACAGAGGGGACACAGCAGGACATAGCGGACACAGCGGGGGACACAGCGAAGACACAGCGGAACACAGCGGAACAAAGTGGGACACAGCGGGGACACAGCGGGGGACACAGTGGGTAAACAGCTGGACACATTGGGCCACAGCGGGACACAGCGAGACAGTGTGGGACACAGCGGGACACAGCTGGGGACAAAGAGGGGGGACATAGCGGGACACAGCGGGGGACACAGATAGGACACAGCGGGACATAGCGGGACACAGCGAAGGACACAGCGGGAACCAGCAGGGGACAGAGCGGGGGACACAGCGGGGACACAGAGGGACACAGCGGGGGACACAGCGGGGACACAGCTGGGACACAGCAGGACACAGCAGGAACACATAGGGAAACAGCGGGGAGACATCGGGACACAGCGGGGGACCCAGCGGGGATACAGCTGTGACACTGCAGGACACAGCGGGGACACATCGGGACACAGCGGTGGACACAGCGGGACACAGCGGGACACAGCGGAGGACACAGCGGGGACACAGCTGAGACACAGCAGGACACAGCGGGGACACAAGGGACACAGTTGGGACACAGCGGGACACAGCGGGGAACACAGCGGGGGACACAGCGGGACATAGCGGGGACACAGCCGGGACACAGCAGGACACAGCGGGACACTGCGGGGGACACAGCAAGGATATAGCGGGACACAGCGGGACTCGTGGGACGCAGCAGGGACACAGCGGGGGACACAGCGGGGAAACAGCGGGACACAAGGGGACACAGTGGGGGACACAGCGGGAAACAGCTGGGACACATTGGGACACAGCGGGGGACACAGCGGGATACAGCAGGGACACATCGGGACACAGCGGGGGACACAGCAGGACACAGCGGGGACACATCGGTACACAGCGGGAGACACAGCTGGACACCGCGGCACACAGCGGGACACAGCGGGGACTCAAGGGACATAGCGGGACACAGCGTGACACTGCGGGACACAGCGGGGGACACAGCAGGACACAGCGGGACACAGCGGGGAACACAGCGAGACACAGCGGGGGACACAGCTGGGACACATCAGGACACAGCCGGACACATTGGGGGACACAGCTTAACACAACTGGATACACGGTGGGACACAGCGTGGACAGAGCGAGGACACAGCGGGACACTGCGGGGGACACTGCAAGGATATAGCGGGACAAAGCGGGACTCGTGGGACACAGCGTGGACACAGCAGGGGACACAGCGGGGAAACAGCGGGACACAAGGGGACACAGTGGAGGACACAGAGGGACACAGCTGGGACACATCGGGACACAGCGGGGACACAGCGGGACTCAGCGGGACACAGAGGGGACTCAGCGGGACACAGCGGGGGACACAGCAGGACACAGGGGGGACACATCGGTATAAAGCGGGGGACCCAGCGGCACACAGCGGGACAGAGGGTGGGACACAGCAGGACACAGCGGAGGACACAGCGAGAAACAGTGGGGGACACAGCAGGGACACATCAGGACAGAGCCGGACACATCGGGGGACACAGCTTAACACAGCGGGATACACGGCGGGACACACCGGGGACAGAGCGAGGACACAGAGGGACACAGCGGGGACACATCGGGACACAGTGGGGGACACAGCGGGACACAGGGAGACACACTTGGGACACAGCGGGACACAGCGGCACACAGCTGGACACAGCGGGGACACAGCGGGACACAGCGGGGCACACAGCGAAACACAGCGGGGGAAACAGCGGGGACACATCGGGACAGAGCGGGGGACACAGCGGGACACATCGGGGACACAGCGGGACTCAGCGGGACACAGAGGGGACACAGCAGGACACAGCGGGGGACACAGCGAGAAACAGCGGGGGACACAGCAGGGACACATCAGGACACAGCCAGACACAACGGGGGACACAGCTTAACACAGCGGGATACAAGGCGGGACACACAGGGGACGGAGCGAGGACACAGAGGGACACAGCGGGGACACATCGGGACACAGGGAGACACACATGGGACACAGCGGGACACAGCGGCACACAGCTGGACACAGCGGGGGAAACAGCGGGGACACATCGGGACACAGCGGGGGACACAGCGGGAGACATCGGGGACACAGCGGGACTCAGCGGGACACAGAGGGGACACAGCGGGACACAGCGTGGGACACAGCAGGACACAGCGGGGGACACAGAGAGAAACAGCGGGGGACACAGCAGGGACACATCAGGACACAGCCAGACACATCGGGGGACACAGCTTAACACAGCGAGATACACGGCGGGACACACCGGGGACGGAGCGAGGACACATCGGGACACAACAGGGGACACAGCTGGACACAGCGGCACACAGCTGGACACAGTGGGGGACACAGCGGGACACAGCGGGGGACACAGGGAGAAACAGCAGGGGAAACAGCGGGGACACATCGGGACACAGCTGGGGACACAGCGGGACACAGCTGGACACAGCAGGGACACAGCTGGGACACAGCGGGGACACAGCGGGGACACAGCAGGACATAGCGGGACACTGCGGGGGAACAGCGAGGACACAGAGAGAACACAGCGTGACACAGTGGGACACAGCGGGGACACAATGGGGACACAGCGGGGGACACAGCGGGACACAGCGGAGGACACAGCGGGAACCAGCGGAGGACACATCAGGAAACAGCGGGGGACACAGTGGGGCACACAGCGGGGACACAGCGGAAAACAGCGGGAGACACAGCGGGGACACAGCTGGGACACAGCAGAAAACACCGATGACACATCGGGACACAGCGGGGGAAACAGGGGGACACAGCGGGACACTGGGGACCACAGGGGGACACAGCGGGACACATCGGGGGACACAGCGGGGAAACAGCGGGACACAGCGGGACACTCTGGGGGATACAGAGGGACACAGCTGGGACACATTGGGACTCAGCGGGGGACACAGCGGGACTCAGCGGGACACAGCAGGGACACATCGGGACACAGAGGGGGACACAGCAGGACACAGCGTGGACACATCGGTACACAGCGGGGGACACAGCAGGACACAGCGGCACACAGCAGGATACAGCGGGACACAGCGGTGACACAGGGGACATAGCGGGACACAGCGGGACACAGCAGGGGACACAGCGGGGGACACAGCGGGGGACACAGCAGGTCACAGCGGGACACAGCGGGGGACACAGCGAGACAGAGCGGGGGACACAGCTGGGACACATCAGGACACAGCCGGACACATCGGGGGACACAGCTTGACAGAGTGGGCTACAAGGTGGGACACAGCGGGGACAGAGCGAGGACACAGCGGACACAGCGGGACACATCGGGACACAGCGGGACACAGGGGGTCACAGGGGACATAGCGGGACACAGTGGGACACAGCGGGACACAGCGGGGGACACAGCGGGGGATACAGCAGGACACAGCGGGACACAGACGGACACTGCGGGGACACAGTGAGGACACAGCGGGACACAGCGGGACACAGTGGGACACAGCGGGGACACAGCGGGGGACACAGCGGGGAAACAGCGGGACACAGTGGGGGACAGAGCGGGACACAGAGTGGGACCCAGCTGGACATAGCTGGGGACACTGCAGGAGACATAACTGGACACAGCGGGGTACACAGCGAGGACACAGCAGGACACAGCGGTACAGAGCAGGACACAACAGGGACACCACTGAGGACACAGCGGGACACAGCAGGGGACACAGCGGGGACACAGCGGGGTACACAGGGGGGGACATCGGGGACACAGCGGGGACACAGCCGGACACAGCAGTACACAGTGGGGGACTCAACAGGACACAACGTGGGACACAGCGGGACACAGCGGGGATCCAGCGGGACACAGTGGGGAACACAGAGGGGACACAGCGGAACACAGCAGGGGACACAGCAGGAAACAGTGGAGGAGACAGCGGGATCCAGCGGGGGACACAGCGGGACACAGAGGGGGACACAGCGAGACACAGAGGGGGACACAGCGAGACGCAGCGGGACACAGCGGGACACAGCGGGGACACAGCGGGACACATCGGGGGACAAAGCTTGACATAGCAGGATACACGGCGGGACACAGCGGGGATACAGCAAGGACACATCGGGACACAGCCGGACACATCGGGACACATCGGGACACAGCGGGGACACAGGGGACACAGCGCGACACAGTGGGACACAGCGGGACACAGCGGGGGACACAGCGGGGGACACAGCGGGGAAACAGAGGGACACAGCAAGACACAGCGGGGGACACAGCGGGACACAGTGGGCACACAGCGGGACACAGCAGGAGACAGCGGGGACAAAGAGGGGACACAGCGGGACACAGCGGGACACTGCGGGGGACACAGCAAGGACACAGCAGGACAAAGCGGGACACAGTGGGACACAGCGGTGACACAGCGGGGGACACAGCGGGGAAACAGGGGACACAGCGGGACACATCAGGACACAGCGAGACACAGCGGGGACAAAGGGGACATAGCGGGACACAGTGGGACACAGCGGGACACAGCGGGTGACACAGCGGGGGATACAGCAGGACACAGCGGGACACAGCCGGACACTGCGGGGACACAGCGAGGACACAGCAGGACACAGCGGGACACCGTGGGACACAGCGGGGACACAGCGGGGGACACAGCGGGGAAACAGCGGGACACAGTGGGCGACACAGCGGGACACAGAGTGGGACCCAGCTGGACATAGCTGGGGACACTGCGGTGGACATAACTGGACACAGCGGGGGACACAGGGAGGACACAGCGGGACACAGCGTAATACAGGGGGACACAACGGGGACACAGCGGGGGACACAGAGAGAACACAGCGTGACACAGCGGGATACAGCGGGGACACAATTTGGACACAGCGGGGTACACAGCGAGGACACAGCAGGACACAGCGGGACACAGCGAGACAGAGCAGGACACAACAGGGACACCACTGGGGACACAGCGGGACACAGCAGGGGACACAGCGGGGACACAGCGGGGTACACAGGGGGGGACAGCGGGAACACAGCGGGGACACAGCCGGACACAGCAGTACACAGCGGGGGACTCAGCAGGACACAACGTGGGACACAGCGGGACACAGTGGGGATCCAGCGGGACACAGCGGGGAACACAGAGGACACAGCGGAACACAGCATGGGACACAGCAGGAAACAGTGGAGGAGAAAGCGGGATCCAGCGGGGGACACAGCGGGACACAGAGGGGGACACAGCGAGACACAGAGGATGACACAGAGAGATGCAGCGGGACACAGCGGGACACAGCGGGGACACAGCGGGACACATCGGGGGACAAAGCTTGACACAGCGGGATACACGGCGGGACACAGCGGGGATAGAGCAAGGACACATCGGGACACAGCCGGACACATCGGGACACATCGGGACACAGCAGGGACACAGGGGACACAGCGCGACACAGAGGGACACAGCGGGACAGAGCGGGGGACACAGCGGGGAAACAGAGGGACACAGCAAGACACAGCGGGGGACACAAGGGGACACAGTGGGCACACAGCGGGACACAGCAGGACACAGCGGGAACAAAGAGGGGACACAGCGGGACACTGCGGGGGACACAGCAAGGACACAGCAGGACAAAGCGGGACACAGTGGGACACAGCGGTGACACAGCGGGGGACACAGCGGGGAAACAGGGGACACAGCGGGACACAGCGGGTCACAGGGGGGACACAGCGGGGACACAGCAGGAACACAGCGGGACACAGCGGGACACAGCGGGGACACAGCGGGACACAGCGGGACACAGCGGGGACACAGCTGGACACAGCGGGACACTGCGGTGGACGCAGCAAGGACACAGCGGGACAAAGCCAGCACAGTGGGACACAGCGGGGACACAGCGGGGGACACAGCGGGAAAACAGCGGGACACAGCGGGACACAGGGGGGGACACAGCGGAACACAGCGGGACACAGCGAGGAACACAGCGGTACACAGCGGGACACATCGGGACACAGCGGGACTCAGCGGGGACACAGTGGACACAGCGGGACAGAGCGGGACACAGAGGGACACAGCGGGGGACACAGCGGGGACACAGCGGGACACAGCGGGGGACACAGCGGGGGGCACAGGGGGGGACAGCGGTTACACAGCGGGGACAGAGCGCAACACAGCGGGACACAGCAGGGGACTCAACGGGACACTGCGTGGGACACAGCGGGACACAGCAGGGACCCAGCAGGATCCAGCAGGGGATACAGAGTGGACATAGCGGGACACAGCATGGGACAGAGCAGATCACAGTGGAGGACACAGCGGGATCCCACAGGGGACAGAGCCTGGGACAAAGCGGCGGACACAGCGAGACTCAGCGCGGAACACAGAAGGGACACATCAGGACACAGCCGGACACATCGGGGGCCACAGATTGACACAGCGGGATACACGGCGGAACACAGCGGGGACAGAGCGAGGACACAGCGGGACACAGCGGGGACACATCGGGACACAGCGGGCTACACAGCGGGACACAGCGGGACACAGCGGGGGACACAGCGGGGACTCAGCTGGGACACAGCAGGACACAGCGGGGACACATCGGGACACACCGGGGGACACAGCGGGACACAGCGGCACACAGCTGGACACAGCGGGCGACACAGCCGGACACAGCTGGGGACACAGTGAGACACAGCGGGGGACACAGTGGGGAAACAGCGGGACACAGCGGGACACAGGGGGGGACACAGCGGGACACAGCGGGACACATCGGGACACAGCGGGACACAGCAGGACACAGCGGTGACACAGTGGACACAGCGGGACACAGAGGGACACACCTGGGGACACAGCGGGGACACAGCGGGGACACAGCGGGGACACAGCGGGGGACTCAGCGGTACACAACGTGGGACACAGCGGGACACAGCAGGGACACAGCAGCATCCAGCAGGAGACACAGTGTGGACACAGCGGGACACAGAATGGGACAGAGCAGGGCACAGTGGAGAACACATCGGGATCCAGCAGCGGACAGAGCCGGGGACAAAGCGGGGGACACAGCGAGACACAGCGGGGGACACAGAAGGGACACATCAGGACACAACCGGACACATCGGGGGCCACAGCTTGACACAGCGGGATACAAGGCGGGACACAGCGGGGACAGAGCGAGGACACAGCGGGACACAGCGGGGACATATCGGGACACAGAGGGGGACACAGCGGGTCACAGCGGGACACAGCGGGGGACACAACGGGGACACAGCTGGGACACAGCAGGACACAGGGGGACACAGCTGGACACACCGGCAGACACAGCTGGACACAGCGGGGGACTCAGCGAGACACAGCGGGGGACACAGCGGGGACACAGCGGGAAACATCGGGTGACACAGCTTGACACAGCGGGATACATGGCAGGACACAGCGGGGACACAGTGAGGACACAGCAGGACACATCGGGACACAGCGGGAGACCGCAGGGACACAGGGTACACAGTGGGACACAGCGGGACACAGCAGGGAACACAGAGGGGATACAGCTGGGACACAGCAGGACAAAGCGGGGACACATCGGGACACAGCGGGACACAGCAGGACACAGCGAGGGACCCACGGGGACACAGCGGGTCACATCGGGGGACACAGCGAGATACACGGCAGGACACAGCAGGGACACAGCGAGGACAGAGCGGGACATATCGGGACACAGTTGGACACAAGGGGGACACTGGGGACACATTGGGACCCAGGGGACAAAGCAGGACACAGCGGGGACACAGCGGGGACACAGCATGACACAGCGGGGACACAGCAGGACACAGCGGGGGACAAAGCGAGACACACCGGAACACAACGGGACACAGTGGGGACAGAGCGAGGACACAATGGGGACACAGCCGGGACACAGTGGGACACAGCGCGGACACAGCAGGACACAGCGGGGACTCAGCGGGGGACACAGTGGGGGAAACAGAGCTGGACACAGCGGGGAACACAGCGGGACACAGCGGGGACAAGGTGGACACAGCGAGATACAGAGCGGGGGAATAAGCGGGGACACAGCGGGGACACAGCGGGGGACACAACTCGGGAACGAGTGGGGAACACAGCGGGACACACCGGGGACACAGTTGGACACAGCGGGATACACAGCGGGACACATCGGCGATACAACGAGGACACAGCGAAGACACAGCGGGACACAGCGGGACACAACGGGACACAGCGGGACGCAGCGGGGGACACAGGGAACAAAGCGGAGAACACAGCGCGACACAGCGGGGACACAGCATGACACAGTGGGGACACAGCGGGGACACAGCGGGATACAGTGGGGACACAGCGGGACACAGCGGGGACACAGCGGGGACCACAGCGGGGGAAACAGTGGGGGACACAGCAGGGAACACAGCGGGACACAGCGGGGACACAGCTGGACACAGCGAGATACACAGGGGGACACAGCGGGGACAGAGCAAGGACACAGCGGTACACTTCGGGACACAGCAGGACACATCGGAACACAGTGGGAACACAGCGGGGACACAGCAGCGGACACAGCGGGACACAGCAGGACACAGCGGGACACAGCGGGGGACAGAGGGGAGGAAACAGCGGGTGACACAGCGGGACACAGCAGGAACACAGCAGGACACAGTGGGGACACAGCGATGAGAGACCGGGATACAGCGGGGACACAGGGGTCACAGCGGAGCCACAGCGGGACACAGCGGGGGACACAGCGGGGGAATCAGTGGGGAACACAGCGGGACACAGCGGGGACACAGTTGGACACAGCGGGATACACAGCGGGACACATCGGGGACACAGCAAGGACACAGCGAGGACACAGCGGGACACAGCGGGACACAAGGGGACACAGCGGGGGACACAGGGGACACAGCGGAGAACACAGCGGGACACAGCGGGGACACAGCGGGACACTGCGGGGGACACAGCTAGGACATAGCTGGACAGCGGGACACGTGGGACACAGCGGGGACACAGCGGGTGACACAGTGGGGAAACAGCGGGACAAAGCGGGACACTGTGGGGTATACAGAGGGACACAGCTAGGACACATTGGGACACAGCAGGGGACACAGCGGGACTCAGCGGGACACAGCAGGGACACATCGGGACACAGCGGGAGACACAGCAGGACAGAGCGGGGACACAGCGGTACACAGCGGGGGACACAGCGGGACCCAGCGGCCCACAGCGGGACACAGCGTGGGACACAGCAGGACACAGCGGGGGACACAGCGAGACACAGCGGGGGACACAGCAGGGACACGTCAGGACACAGCCGGACACATCGGGGGACACAGCTTGACACAGCGGGATACACCGCAGGACACAGCGGGGACAGAGCGAGGACACAGCGGGACACAGCGGGACACAGCGGGACAAAGCGAGACACAGCGTGGATACAGGGGACATAGCGGGACACAGCGGGACACAGCGCGGGACACAGCGGGGGACAAAGCAGGACACAGCGGGACATAGCCGGACACTGCGGGGGACACAGCGAGGACACAGCGGGACACAGCGGGACACAGTGGGACACAGTGGGGACACAGCGGGGGACACAGCGGGGAAACAGCGGGACACAGTGAGGGACACAGCGGGACACAGCGGGACACAGAGTGGGACACATCGGGACATAGCTGGGGACACTGCGGGGGACATAGCGGGACACAGCGGGGGACACAGGGAGGACACAGCGGGACACAGCGGAATACAGGGCTCACAACGGGGACACAGCGGGGGACACAGAGAGAACACAGTGGGACAGAGCGGGACACAGCAGGGACACCACTGGGGACACAAGGGGACACAGAGGGGGACACAGTGGGGACCCAGCGGGACACAGCGTGGGACACAGCGAGGACACAGCGGGAACACAGTAGGACACAGCGGCGGACTCAGCAGGACACAACGTGGGACACAGCAGGACACAGCAGGGACCAAGCGGGCCACAGCGGGGGACACAGAGAGGACACAGCGGGAAACAGCATGGGACACAGCGGGACACAGCGGGGACAAAGAGGGGACACAGCGGGACACAGCGGGACACAGCGGGGGACACAGCAAGGACACAGAGGGACAAAGCGTGACACAGTGGGACACAGCGGGGACATAGCGGGGGACACAGCGGGGAAACAGCGGGACTCAGCGGGACTCAGCTGGGGACACAGCAGGACACAGCCGGACACAGCGTGGGACACAGTGGGACACAGCGGTTACACAGGGGACACAGCATGACACATCGGGACACATCGGGACAAAGCGGGACATGGCGGGACACAACGGGGGACACAGCGAGGACCCAGCGAGGACACAGCGGGACACAGCGAGACACATCGGGGACACAGTGGGGACACAGCCCAAGACACAGCAGGACACAGCGGTGGACACTGCGGGACACGGCGCGGACACTGCGGGGACTCAGAGGGGAACACAGCGGGGGACAAACCGGGACACCAGGAGAAACAGCGGGACACACCGGGACACAGCTGGGAAACAGCAGGGACAAAGCTGAGGACACAGCGGGACACAGCGGGGGACACAGCGAGGACACAGCGGGACACAGCAGGACACATTGGGGACAGAGCGGGGACACAACGGGGGACACAGCGAGGACACAGCGGGACACAGCGGGGACACAGTGGGGACTCAGCGGGGGACACAGCGGGGGACAAACCGGGACACCACGGGAAACAGCGGGACACAGCCAGACACAGCAGTGACACAGCGGGGACACAGCGGGGGACACAGCAGGACACAGCGGGGGACACAGCGAGGACACAGCGGGGCACAGCGGGACACATTAGGGACACAGCGGGGACACAGCGCTGACTCAGTGGGGGACACAGCCGGGGACAAACCGCGACACCACGGGAAACAGCCGGAAACACCGGGACACAGCGGGGACACAGCGGGGACAAAGCTGGGGACACAGCGGAACACAGCGGGGGACACAGCAGGACACCGCGGGACACATTGTGGACACATCGGGGACACAGCCCTGGACACAGAGGGACACAGCGGGGGACACAGCGAGGACACAGCGGGACACAGCGGGACACCTCGGGACACGGCGGGGACACAGCCTGGGATACAGCGAGACACAGCGGAACACAGCGAGGACACAGCCGGGACACAGCTGGACACAGCCTGATAACCAGCGGGACACAGCGGGGGACAGCAGGGACACAGCGGGTCACAGCATGTACTCAGCTGGGACACATCAGGACACAGCGGGGACACATCGGGACACACCGGGGGACACAGCGGGACACAGCGGCACACAGCTGGACACAGCGGGTGACACAGCCGGACACAGCTGGGGACACAGTGAGACACAGCGGGGGACACAGCGGGGACACATGGGGACACAGCGGGACACAGCTGGGCACTGCGGGAGACACAGCTGGACACAAAGGGGGACACAGCGAGGACCCAGCGAGGACACAGCGGGACACAGCAAGACACATCGGGGACACAGTGGGGACACAGCCCAAGACACAGCAGGACACAGCGGTGAACACAGCGGGACACGGCGCGGACACTGCGGGGACTCAGAGGGGAACACAGCGGGGGACAAACCGGGACACCACGGGAAACAGCGGGACACACCGGGACACAGCGGGGAAACAGCAGGGACAAAGCTGGGGACACAGCGGGACACAGCAGGGGACACAGCGAGGACACAGCGGGACACAGCAGGACACATTGGGGACAGAGCGGGGACACAACGGGGGACACAGCGAGGACACAGCGGGACACAGCGGGGACACAGTGGGGACTCAGCGAGGGACACAACGGGGGACACAGCGGGACACAGCGGGGCACACAGCGGGACACAGCGGGGACTCAGCGGGGGACACAGTGGGGGAAACAGAGCTGGACACAGCGGGGAACACAGCGGGACACAGAGGGGACAAGGTGGACACAGCGAGATACAGAGCGGGGGAATAAGCGGGGACACAGCGGGGACACAGCGGGGGACACAACTCGGGAACGAGTGGGGAACACAGCGGGACACACCGGGGACACAGTTGGACACAGCGGGATACACAGCGGGACACATCGGCGATACAACGAGGACACAGCGAAGACACAGCGGGACACAGCGGGACACAACGGGACACAGCGGGACGCAGCGGGGGACACAGGGAACAAAGCGGAGAACACAGCGCGACACAGCGGGGACACAGCATGACACAGTGGGGACACAGCGGGGACACAGCGGGATACAGTGGGGACACAGCGGGACACAGCGGGGACACAGCGGGGACCACAGCGGGGGAAACAGTGGGGGACACAGCAGGGAACACAGCGGGACACAGCGGGGACACAGCTGGACACAGCGAGATACACAGGGGGACACAGCGGGGACAGAGCAAGGACACAGCGGTACACTTCGGGACACAGCAGGACACATCGGAACACAGTGGGAACACAGCGGGGACACAGCAGCGGACACAGCGGGACACAGCAGGACACAGCGGGACACAGCGGGGGACAGAGGGGAGGAAACAGCGGGTGACACAGCGGGACACAGCAGGAACACAGCAGGACACAGTGGGGACACAGCGATGAGAGACCGGGATACAGCGGGGACACAGGGGTCACAGCGGAGCCACAGCGGGACACAGCGGGGGACACAGCGGGGGAATCAGTGGGGAACACAGCGGGACACAGCGGGGACACAGTTGGACACAGCGGGATACACAGCGGGACACATCGGGGACACAGCAAGGACACAGCGAGGACACAGCGGGACACAGCGGGACACAAGGGGACACAGCGGGGGACACAGGGGACACAGCGGAGAACACAGCGGGACACAGCGGGGACACAGCGGGACACTGCGGGGGACACAGCTAGGACATAGCTGGACAGCGGGACACGTGGGACACAGCGGGGACACAGCGGGTGACACAGTGGGGAAACAGCGGGACAAAGCGGGACACTGTGGGGTATACAGAGGGACACAGCTAGGACACATTGGGACACAGCAGGGGACACAGCGGGACTCAGCGGGACACAGCAGGGACACATCGGGACACAGCGGGAGACACAGCAGGACAGAGCGGGGACACAGCGGTACACAGCGGGGGACACAGCGGGACCCAGCGGCCCACAGCGGGACACAGCGTGGGACACAGCAGGACACAGCGGGGGACACAGCGAGACACAGCGGGGGACACAGCAGGGACACGTCAGGACACAGCCGGACACATCGGGGGACACAGCTTGACACAGCGGGATACACCGCAGGACACAGCGGGGACAGAGCGAGGACACAGCGGGACACAGCGGGACACAGCGGGACAAAGCGAGACACAGCGTGGATACAGGGGACATAGCGGGACACAGCGGGACACAGCGTGGGACACAGCGGGGGACAAAGCAGGACACAGCGGGACATAGCCGGACACTGCGGGGGACACAGCGAGGACACAGCGGGACACAGCGGGACACAGTGGGACACAGTGGGGACACAGCGGGGGACACAGCGGGGAAACAGCGGGACACAGTGGGGGACACAGCGGGACACAGCGGGGAAACAGCGGGACACAGTGAGGGACACAGCGGGACACAGCGGGACACAGAGTGGGACACATCGGGACATAGCTGGGGACACTGCGGGGGACATAGCGGGACACAGCGGGGGACACAGGGAGGACACAGCGGGACACAGCGGAATACAGGGCTCACAACGGGGACACAGCGGGGGACACAGAGAGAACACAGTGGGACAGAGCGGGACACAGCAGGGACACCACTGGGGACACAAGGGGACACAGAGGGGGACACAGTGGGGACCCAGCGGGACA